>NC_142486.1:26879245-27030047 GCF_049115385.1 Moschus berezovskii | reverse complement strand
GGGCTTTGAACCCTGACACGAACAAGCCTATCTTGTTCCAGTCGATCAAAAACATTTCATAATGTCGGCTCTTTCCGCAAGGTCACCTTGAAATCTCTTCCCTGCTCAAAGCATCTCAACTCTTCCTTTCCCTAATAGAAACATTCTTGAAATCTGGGTAAAATGGATGTGCTCAGCCTTGTTCCTTTTCCAAGAAAACTGTATCTCACCCCTCTGGAACAAGTCACTAAAAAGAGGAAAATATTTATATTTCCTGCAAGCTCCCCAGCTGGACAATTTGAAGACCCCAGCATCTTCCAGCCCCACTTGCTTACATTAGAAGGTGTGTGTGTGTTAGTTGCTCATTTGTGTCCAACTCTTTGCACCCTCATGGACTGTAGCCTGCCAGGCTCCTCTGTCCATGGGATTCTCCAGGCAAAAATACTGGAGTGGGTTGCCGTTCCCTTCTCCAGGGGATCTTCCTGACCCAGGAATCTTACCACAGTCTTCTGCATTGCAGGCAGATTCGTTACTATCTGAGCCACAAGGGAAGCCCCCTTGGCCTTGTGCAAATTTCTCCCCAGGTGGCTCCGACCCTGCAGTGGTCTCTCTTGGTTGCTCTAGATGGTGTTCCCTCCCATGGCACCCACGTGCCCCTGTGCTGATCTGTGGGCATTAGTCCCTCCTGCTCTAGGGTTCTCCTCCTTGGTGTCTCTGCCTCTCGTTTAGGCACCAGAGGATCTCCAGCTCTGATGGTTGTCATCCTAAGCCTTTAGATACTAGTATGTGATCTAGCATCAAACGAAAGCTAGCTTGTGGTCTATGAGAGAATTAGTCCCTCCTCTTGACCTTATTTTGATACAGTAAGTCCCCTACATACAAACTTTCAAGTTGCAAACTTGCAAAGATGCGAACAAGTGTTGGCATGTCTGATCACGTTAGTTCACATGTCTCATATACATTGTCACGTGCATGCATCCGCTACAAGTAGTTGTGCTTTTGTGGACTTTACCACACAGTACTATATAGAATACAGAGTACAGAAGCTTTATTTCAAGCCCAGAATGTCTGGAAGCAAGTGTAGAAGCAGCAGTGGTGTAGCTGGTATCACTGTCTTTCTAAGGGACTGTACTGTAAGACTAAAAATGTTTTCTTTATTGTCGTGTTTGTTTTTTACGTATTATTTGTGTGAAAAGCATTATAAACCTATTGTAGCACAGTACTATATAGCCGATTGTGTTAGTTGGGTACCTAGGCTAACTTTGTTGGACTTAGGAACATGCTCTTGGAATGGAACTCGTTCATATGTAGGGGACTTACTTTACTCAGAAGTGGGTCCAGACAATGTTGTTTGGCCCCAAATGTTACTGTATCCTGGAGCCCTTCTTATAAACACATTTTATTTCTGTCTAATGGTGGAGACATAGGTGTAATGGTTACAAGCATGTGTGATGGAGCCAGGTGGACTGGTCTGGATCCCAGCTCTGCCACTTACTGGGTGGGTAACCAGACATAAGTTACTTGGCCTCCTCGTGCCTCAGCTTCCTCATCTGTAAAATGGGGATAATTCTAACCTCCCAAGTGTGAAGGCTGAGTTTGCTGTTGTTGTGTATATGATCTCACTTTGCTCTTTGGATTCAGGAGTGCCTCCTGATGTGCTTCCAGCCTCACACTGTGCTCAGGTGTCTACTCCCTCACCCATAGAAGATGTTGGCTGCAGCTGCCCCTTTTTCCTTTGTCTTCTGGGAGGCTTTTCTACACCATTCCTGCTCTTCATTAATCAATCTTCCATCCAACCCTCCCCACACGTCTGCAGTCCAGTGAAGGTGACAGAAGGCTCAACTCAACTGGACTCTCCTCTCAGTCCCCTGTCTGCTCTACCTTTAGAAATGAAGGGGCTGAGACTCAGGGTGGCAAGATAGTGCACTCAAGCCAACACAGATCTTTGATGGAAAGGCTACAACTCAGACCTGGTGTGTTTTGCACCAGAGTCCTCTTTCCCTCAAGACCTCAGGTTATCTCCCACTTGAGACGTAAAGCTTCGTGAGTCTTAAGAATGAAGTATGGAAATTTGAACTGCTGCCTCAGCAGCCTGCCCTCTTTCTGTCATCCGTCCTGTTTAGCTGTGACCTTCCGACATGAGCATCCAGTTCACCCTGACAACCTGCAATTCACACCCTCTCACCTTCCTCCGTCATTGCTCCAGCTGCCATGAGACTCTTCACTCTGAGGTTCTCTTCTCTTATGCCACCTCCCTCCTGCTGGGCTGTGCCTAGGTACAAACTCCTGTCAGTCAAACTCAAGATCTCACTTTGGACTTGGCATCAGCATTTCCCCACAGCTCAGAAGCGGCCCGTCTTGGCCCTGGCACGGCCCCAGGATGGAAGGACTGGACCTACTCACTCCTGGCTCCTCTCCATGAGGGAGGGGAACGCAGGAAAGGAAACAGGGCTGCCTGCTTCCAAGTTGACTCCAGCAGTACAAGGTGCTGGCAACTTCACGATTTTTTTTTTTATAGTAACCTCTAAATCCCTTTCCAGGCTGGAGGGACTCATGACTTTTTATTTAATATGTGCTCTCCCTCTCTCTCGGTTCATTGGCTCCAGACTTATTATCTCCCATTTGTCTGCATTATGCTGCCTTTTCCTCTGACCATCTGAATCACCCACAGTAACCCCAGCCAACCCCAGCCCCATCCATTTCTGGGTACGTGTGCCTGCTTGTGCATGTGCGGGCCTGTGCACTTGTTTCCACTGTTTGCATTAGAGCAGGTCCTGGGACAGAGAGGGTGAGGAAAACTGGCCTGAGTCCCAGGCTGGGTTGAGGACGTAGAAGGAGGAACCCAGTATTCCAGGGAGCGTATTTCTGAGACTCAGTTTGCTAACATGTAAAATGGGAATAATAATAGCTACACCATAGTTATCATAGTTACCATAAGGACAAGGAAAGATGAGTATCAGGAAAATGCCTGCACTGCTATAGTACATGGCATATATGTGCTATGCTTAGTTGCTCGGTTGTGTCTGACTCTTTGCAGCCCCATGGACTGTAGCCCAGTGGGCCCCTTTCTCCATGGGATTCTCCAGGTAAGAATACTGGAGTGGGTTGGCATCCCCTCCTCAGGGGATCTTCCCAACCCAGGGATTGAACCCACGTCTCCTGCATTGATAGGCAGATTCTTTACTGTCTGGGCCACAGGGAAGGCCATAGGGCATACATAGGGTATGTCTATTTTACTGTAGGTAATAATCAATACTGTGTAAAGACTTGCTGTCATTATTGTTTTCATGACAGCTGCTCAAGAAGTTGTGGTAGGTAAGACCCAAGATTCCATCCTAATAAAATAGTGGCCACCATGACCAGGCACCCACTAGGTTCCAAGTGCTATGTGCAAAGTACTTCATTTTTCCAAGTTCCCTCTTTCCTTGCTCTGGATACAATAATAATGCTAATGGTAGGGAAAGGTATACATACACATATGCCATGCCGAGCCCACTCACTGGAAAGGACCCTGATGTGGGAAGGATGGAAGGCGAGAGAAGGGAGTGATAGAGGATGAGATGGTGAGACAGCATCACCAACTCAATGGACATGAATTTGAGCAGATTCTAGGAGACAGCGGAGGACACAGACACTTGGTATGCTGCAAGCCACGGGGTCGCAAAGAGCTGGACACGCCTTAGCGACTGAATGTTAACAACACACACACATACGCAGATTACTAGATAAAACTGAAAAGTATGAGTGCCTAGCAGAGTGTCTCTGATTCGTGTTCAGAACTTCATAAACATTAGCAAAATAGTAGCAAGGCTGAGGGGTGATTAAATGAATCTCTATACAGAGACATTACTTTGGCAACCAAGGTCCGTCTAGTCAAGGCTATGGTTTTTCCCGTGGTCATGAATGGATGTGAGAGTTGGACTGTGAAGAAAGCTGATCACTGAAGAATTGATGCTTTTGAACTGTGGTACTGGAGAAGACTCTTGAGAGTCCCTTGGACTGCAAGGAGATCCAACCAGTCCATTCTAAAGGAGATCAATCCTGGGTGTTCATTGGAGGGGCTGATGCTGAAGCTGAAACTGCAATACTTTGGCCACCTCATGTGAAGAGTTGACTCCCTGGAAAAGACTCTGATGTTGGGAGGGATTGGGGGAAGGAGGAGAAGGGGACGACAGAGAATGAGATGGCTGGATGGCATCACCGACTCTATGGACATGAGTTTGAGTGAACTCCGGGAGTTGGTGGTGGACAGGGAGGCCTGGCGTGCTGTGATTCATGGGGTCGCAGAGAGTTGGACACGACTGAGCGACTGAACTGAACTGAACTGAACTGATACACTACCCAACACAATCACCCATTTAATATGTGCATTTCCAGACATTTATCTATACATCTGGTTATAGACTTTTAGATTATTTTATGAAAGCATGATTGTATTGTCCGTAATAATTTGAGAATCACATTTTCTTCCCACTGACCAATTTATTGTGGTCCTATTTACATGCTGGTCACTATAGAAGGAAGAATATCCTGGGGTTTCTTTGGTGCTGGGCACATCAGAGTAGACCAACGGGAAAGAGGTTTTCTTAAACTTACAGGGTTATTGACTGTCTATTTAAAATGCAAACATAGAATTGAAGTTTTAAAGACCCCCAAAGAAGCACATACTGGTGATTATTGTATGTTATTTGAATTATGTGAATGTAGCCTGCATGTGCGTGCATGCGCGTGCACACACACACACACACACACACAACGGGATTAAAACTTTTGAATATGCTGTTCCGTTAAACAGATGTACCACACTGTATTTTATTTCTCTTTGATGGATCCTTAGGTTATCTCAAAAGTGTGATTCATATAATTCATAAGTCCCAAGTCATTTATGGGAAAACAGAAGAATTTTATTTTTCCAGTAGCTGCCACTAACTCTCTCTGCCCTTCATTTCCCCTTTCCTGTTACCTAGAGGGCTTCCTCCAGGAGATCCCTGACCTAGATCAGACAGACACATTTTTAAGTTTATGTCTTGGTCATCTCACAATCTCAATCTCATATGCTATTTAAAGCCCCTCCCCTTCTTCCATCTTAGGACTCTGGGACTTGAGAGAGCAAGGTGGTTCTTGCCTCCTCCCCCGATGGTCAGTCTGCACCATTACAGTATCTGACACTTCCTCGTTCAGCTCAGGGTGCTCTAGATTTGGTCCACAAGCAGGGTGGGACCTTCTTCAGATAGCTCCAGACTTAAGGAATGCTTTCCCGATGACTACTTCATTTGCTTACAGGGAGTAGATCCTCTGGAGAAGTAGGAAGAGGTAGGGAGACATCTCCAAAAGGTGATCTGGCTCTTCCCTCCTTGTCTTTTTGTATTTTCTGTGGGGTGATCTGCCAACCTGGGCTTGTGAGCATGAGCTGTTCGTATCTCCTCCAAACTCCACGTCAGGGAAGGCACACTGGTAGCTGCAAATCAGCCCTGGTGGGAATATTTACACCACGGAAATTGGCATTATCTGAGAAACTGCCCCCAACCCCCACCCCAGAGCCGATTGTTTAACATTTATCAGCTTAGCATCGCCTCTCACCCATCCAACACTTGGTCACCGTAGTTAAAGTATGGGATGCTTACTACTGTTTCCATCTCAGCCATTACAGGCCAAAGATAAGAACTCAGCAAAGATTACATCATCATAACAAGCTTTTCATATTACAAACGATGATGCAATGAGCAACTTTTTTATGTTTAACCTGCCCGTTTGAGTGACTATTTCCTTTGGCTAAGTTTCTGGAAATGCTGAATCTAAAAGTATGTAAAAGTTTAAGGTTTCGGATATATATGTTTCCAATTGCCCTTCAGAAAAGATGGACCTATTTCTACTTCTATTACCAACATGCCCAACATACTGCACCTTTGCCATAACTGTTGTGTTAGTCGTTCAGTTGTGTCTGACTTTTTGTGACCCCATGGACTGTAGCCCACCAGGTTCCTCTGTCTCTGGAATTCTCCAGGCAAAGATAGTGGAGTGGGCGTCCATGCCCTTCTCCAGGGGATCTTCCCAATCCAGGGATCAAACCCACATCTTATTCATTAGCAGACAGATTCTTTACCATCTGAGCCACCAAGGAAGCCCTTGGGAGAACTAAATATGATTTTTAAATATATTTTTAGTCTTTTATGCAAAAAAGTATTAATTTTTAGTCTCTGAGTGTGTCTTTGACTGCCCAGTGTGTTTGGATGGTTTGATGGAATACTCATTTATTGATTAATAGCATTTCCTACATACCTTCTTCTTTTGTGACTTTCCAAAAAGGCAGAGGAGAGTGGCCCCCAAGAGGAAAGGACAGGGAGCAGGAGGACTGCTCTGTCAAGTGGCCCTGGTTTGTCCCCCACCTGCCCTGAGTCTGCCTGAGCAGGGCCCCAAGGTCTGCAAGCCCAAGGCACATTTTTTTTTAAATTTTTATTTTTATTGGAGGCTAATTATTTTACAATATTATATTGGTTGGTTTTGCCATACATTGACATGAATCCGTCCCGGGTGTACCCAAGGCACATTTTTAGAGGCCACACTTTAATTAAAACCTTTCTTACATGATGCATTATCTATAAAAGCAATTCAGTTAGGTTATTGATTTTGCTGTGTGGTTACAGAGTTCCCATGGGAAGTCTTATTCCACTCTTTGTGGCTTTCTGACCATGGTATCTATAAGTTTCTTTGTGAGGATTATATACTCACCCAGTCATATGCCTAGACACACATGCAAACACATGTACACACACACACATTCAGAGGAACACATTCACAGTCATACCCTTATTCACATACAGACACACATACAGACTCATACTACCACACGATTGCACTCATCTCACACACTAGCAAAGTAATACTCAAAATTCCCCAAGCCAGGCTTCAACAGTATGTGAAATGCGAACTTTCAGATGTTCAAGCTGGATTTAGAAAAGGCAGAGGACCAGAGATGAAATTGCCAACGTCCGTTGAATCATCAAAAATGCAAGAGAGTTCCAGAAAAACATCTACTTCTGCTTTATTGACTACACCAAAGCCTTTGACTGTGTGGACCACAACGAACTATGGAAAATTCTTCAAGAGATGGGAGTACCAGACCACCATATCTGCCTCCTGAGAAATCTGTATGCGGGTCAAGAAGCAACAGTTAGAACAAGACATGCAACAACAGACTGGTTCCAAATAGGAAAAGGAGTACATCAAGGCTGTATGTTGTTACCCTGATTATTTAACTTATATGCAGAGTGCTGCTGCTGCTGCTAAGTCACTTCAGTCGTGTCCGATTCTGTGCAACCCTATAGATGGCAGCCCACCAGGCTCCACCGTCCCTGGGATTCTCCAGGCAAGAACACTGGAGTGGGTTGCCATTTCCTTCTCCAATGCATGAAAGTGAAAAGTGAAAGTGAAGTAGCTGAGTCGTGTCCGACCCTCAGCGATCCCATGGACTGCAGTCTTCCAGGCTCCTCCGTCTGTGGGATTTTCCAGGCAAGAGTACTGGAGTGGGGTGCCATTGCCTTCTCCGATATGCAGAGTACATCATGCAAAATGCTGAGCTGGATGAAGCACAAGTTGGAATCAAGATTGTGGAAGAAATATCAATAACCTCAGATACACAGATGACTCCACCCTTATGGCAGGAAGCAAAGAAGAACTAAAGAGCCTCTTGATGAAAGTGAAAGAGGAGAGTGAAAAAGCTGGCTTAAAACTCAACATTCTGGAAACTTACATTACCATATGTAAAATAGATAGCCAACGGGGATTTGCTGTATGGCTCAGGAAAATCAAACATGGGCTCTGTATTAACCTAGAGGGGTGGGTTGGGGAGGGAGATGGGAGGGAGATTCAAAGGGAAGGGATATATGTATACCTGTGGCTGATTCATGTTGAGGTTTGATAGAAAGCAGCAATATTCTGTAAAGCAATTATCCTTCAATAAAAAAAATAAATTAAAAAAAAAACCCTCAACATTCAGAAAACTAAGATCATGTTGTCCGGTCCCATCACTTCATGGCAAATAGATGGGGAAACAACGTAAACAATGAGAGACTTTGTTTTCTTTGGCTCTGAAATCACTGCAGATGGTGACTGCAGCCATGAAATTCAAAGATGCTTGCTTCTTGGAAGAAAAATTATGACCAACATAGACAGCATATTAAAAAGCAGAGACATTACTTTGCCGACAAAAGTCCATCTAGTCAAAGCTATGGTTTTTCCAGTAGTCATATATGGATGTGAGAGTTGGACTATAAAGAAAGCTGAGAGCCGAGGAATTGATGCTTTTGAACTGTGGTGTTGGAGAAGACTCTGGAGAGTCCCTTGGACTGCAAGGAGATCCAAACAGTCCATCCTAAAGGAAATCAGTCCTGAATATTCACTGGAAGGACTGATGCTGAAACTGAAACTCCAATACTTTGGCCACCTGATGCGAAAAATGGACTCATCTGAAAAGACCCTGATGCTGGAAAAGATTGAAGGCAGGAGGAGAAGGGGATGATAGAGATGAGATGGTTGGATGGTGTCACTAACTCAATGGACGTGAGTTTGAATAAGCTCTGGGAGTTGGTGATGGACAGGGAAGCCTGGCGTGCTGCAATCCATAAGGTCGCAGAGTCAGCCACAACTGAGCAACTGAACTGGCTGACAGACTCATACACAAACACAAACATGGACACACAAGCACATCCAGGCACACACTCATTCAGACACACTCACCCATGCTCATATGCCTGGACACACACAGACACACTCATATAGACATGCAGGTACAAGGACACACATGTCCACTCAACAGGGACAGCCTTTTTTCCCCTTCACCCTCAGTGCTGCCGCCATATTTAATTTCTTCCACTGCTTTGCACAGGCCACCCCTGCTCTCTGCTTGAGAACTCTGTGCACATTATTTTTTCTGCCTAGGACCCTCTTCCTTCCACTTGTCATCTGCATGTCCTGGACTCTGGTCGCTGCTTTCAGACACCTTCCCTGGTTCTCCGGGCTGCCTTGGGGCCTCTTGCCGTCGCTCCTGTTGTATGTGTATCCATCTCTTTCATGACGTTTACTGTGCTGCAGTACAATTATTCCACAAGGCAGGGCTTTCTGTCTGCTCTGCTCCGTCCTGTGTCCCCAGAGCCTAGGAAGTACATCTGGTAGGTGTGCAAATAGAGTATTCCGGGAATGAACAGTCTGGGGAAACGGATGTTTTGGTTGACTGTGGGCAGGGAGCTGGTCAGCAACAGAAGCAGGACTCAAATGTCCAGATTCTGACTCCAAAACCCACGTTCTGTATTTTCTATCCTGCTAATCTAAGGTTGTATATTGTCACCTTGCTTATTTAACTTATATGCAGAGTACATCATGAGGAACGCTGGGCTGGAAGAAGCACAAGCTGGAATCAAGATTGCTGGGAGAAATATCAATAACCTCAGATATGCAGATGACACTACCCTTATGGCAGAAAGTGAAGAGGAACTCAAAAGCCTCTTGATGAAAGTGAAAGAGGAGAGTGAAAAGGTTGGCTTGAAGCTCAACATTCAGAAAACAAAGATCATGGCATCTGGTCCCATCACTTCATGGGAAATAGATGGAAAAACAGTGGAAACAGTGTCAGACTTTATTTTTTGGGGCTCCAAAATCACTGCAGATGCTGATTACAGCCATGAAATTAAAAGACGCTTGCTCCTTGGAAGGAAAGTTATGACCAACCTTGATAGTATACTAAAAACAGAGACATTACTTTGCCAACCAAGGCCTGTCTAGTCAAGGCAATGGTTTTTCCTGTGGTCATGTATGGATGTGAGAGTTGGACTGTGAAGAAGGCTGATCGCCGAAGAATCGATGCTTTTGAACTGTGGTGTTGGAGAAGACTCTTGAGAGTCCCTTATACTGCAAGGAGATCCAACCAGTCCATTCTGGAGGAGATCAATCCTGGATGTTCATTGGAGGGACTGATGCTAAAGCTGAAGCTGCAATACTTTGGCCACCTCATGCGACGAGTTGACTCACTGGAAAAGACTCTGATGCTGGGAAAGGTTGGGGGTGGGAGGAGAAGGGGACGACAGAGAATGAGACGGCTGGATGGCGTCACCGACTCTGTGGACATGAGTTTGAGTGAACTCCGGGAGTTGGTGATGGACAGGGAGGCCTGGCGTGCTGTGATTCATGGGGTCGCGGAGAGTCGGACACGACTGAGCGACTGAACTGAACTGAACTGAACTGAATCTTCCCTTCATTGACACTGATTTTTCAAAGGATTCTTTTGACTATTATTAAACACATGTGCACAAATACAGATGCATGTCAACCAAAGGAAAACGTTCCACTTGGGATCTTCTACACCCGTCAGCCCATTCATCACCTCCCTGACTCTAGCTCCCAAAAGAAAGGGATTCTCCACCCTGTTTACTGTGGTAATCACCTCTGTCCATAACACAGTGCCTAGCTGAAAGAAGATACTCAAAAGTGTGTGTTAAACTCAGAGATGAGACTGTGCAATAAGACGCTGATGTCAGGGAGGCACTTGACAGTCAGAATTGAATGGACGCAGTCCTTGACCCCAATATCTTGCTCTGTGGTTTTAGATAAATCTTTGCCCTTACAGATATGCAGACAGTCTGGTCCTTTGCTGACCCCCCTCACACCTGCACACAGATCAAACAAAAGCATAAACCCAATGGCACGTGTGTGACTGCTGCTCCAAACACCCTGCACACACACACCTGCACACCTGGGCCTCTTGTCCATGTAAGGAATAAACAGGCTGCAGTATTTGCAGCCCAACCTGGTTTGTTTCCTCTGAGTTCAAAGGAGTTTATTAATTTCAGGTCCTTCATGTGGAATTAACAAAGCCTCCTGTAGGAGATACCATAGCAACTGTGAGGATCATCTGAAAGGAAGATGTTAACCTTTTGGAGCCTGCCGCCCACTTTGTACGACCTCCTTAGCGTATTTTCAGTGTTTCTTAGAATCTCTAAAATAATGAGACTCTCTGACCCAGAGATGCCAATGAACCGGGAGTGGTGAAGTCTGGGGCGAGGAGGTGCCCCCTTCCTGAGCCCAGGACCTGTGGCCCATGCAGGCTGATGTTGATGAGGTAAGTCTGGTGCCAGCTGGTGTCTCGAGCTGGAGGTGGAGCCAGAGGCTAGGGCCACGTGGGCATTAGCCTCGGCTCTGCCCCCAAGCTGCAGGCTGAACTTTCTGAAATTGCCAAAAGGTCTCACTCTGGGTCCTGCTGCCTCCAGTCTGACCTTTTCAATAAGAGTGAAAAATGTTCAGTGCCTCATCTTCGGGTCCAGAATGGATTGTTTCTTCAAGCAGGTCAGCCATTTCTACTCATTTCGTGACCTTTGGCACACCACCCCAATTTTCTGATCTCATCTGTAGGCAAGGGATTCATTGGAGAGGAGAAAGAATGCCTTTCTGTCCAGGGTAGGGGGGGTGCTAGGGTACAGCACAGCTTGGGAAGAAGGTACCTCATTTTCTGCTTGGTGAAGAAGGGGATAAGTTTGGGGGACATTCAGACTGGATTCAAACCCCCAAGTCTATTTACATATTTGCTGTGTATCTTTAAGTGAGTTCCTTCTTTCTAAGGCTCAGTTTCTTCACTGGCAAAATAGACACCATGATACATACTTTACAAATCTATTGAGAAGATGGAAGGAAATTATATATGCAAGCAGTTTAGATTTGTGCTTGGTATATGTATGCATGCTAAGTCACTTCAGTTCAGTTCAGTTCAGTTCAGTCGCTCAGTCGTGTCCGACTCTCCACGACCCCATGAATCACAGCATGCCAGGCCTCCCTGTCTATCACCAACTCCCAGAGTTCACTCAAACTCATGTCCACAGAGTCGGTGATGCCGCTTCAGTCGTGTCCAATTCTTTGTGACCCTATGGACTATAGCCCTCCAGGCTCCTCTGTCCATGGGATTCTCCAGGCAAGAATACTGGAGTGGGTTGCCATGCCCTCCTCCAGGGGATCTTCCCAACCCAGGGACTGAACCAGCATCTCTTACATCTCCTGCATTGGCAGGCAGGTTCTTGACCACTAGCGCCATCTGGTAGATAGGAAGTGCTCAGTAAATAGTAGTTTGCTTTCTTCCCGACCCTGCTCTATCTGCTGGCTCCACTCTGTGACAACTATAGATACAGTTACAAATGAAGCCAGCCCTTAAGGGGCTCCCAGCCTAGCAGACCAGACAGATGAGCGAAGAGTTATGAGACAAAGAAGGCAGTGGCTAATTTGACCGAAGGGAGACTGGGTATCTTCCCAGAAGAGGCGATGTTAATTCAAGGAAGAGTGACCAAGTAGATTGGGTCAGGATCCATTTCCTGTAGGACAGTAGCTCTCAACCAGGGCAACTTTGCCCCCAGGGGACACTTGGCAATGCCTGGAGACGATTTTGGTTGTTAAAACTGGTGACCAGTGCTACTAGCATCTAACAGCCAGAAATGCTGCTAACATTTTACAAAGTACCGGGAAGGCCTCCACAACACAGCATTATCCAGCCCCAAGTGTCAATAGTTCCAAGGTTAAGAAACCCTGCTCTGGATATTTTTCACCACAAAAGTTCTAATCACTGATGACTATCGAGTACCCACTGTGTGCCAAACATGGCACAAGGGGCTGTCTCCATGCATTATGGCATTTAATTCTCAAAACTTATCTATAGGATAGTTCTCATGATTCTCTTTTAAAGCCAAGGAATCTGAGCCTCACAGAGATTAAGAAACTTGCCTAAGGTCTTGAATCAGAACTCAAGTTTGGAATTCACGTCTGCCTAACTCCAGACCCTACTTTTTTCAAATCTCACCATGTCTACTGTGAAAAGATCTGGGACCACCCTTTGGACAAGTGGTATAAAAGGTAAGTCTGACTAGCTTAGGGGTTCAAAGAAGAGGGACCACTGCTGACTTCAGTGGTACCAGCTGGGGTCTTCCTTCAGGCAAGGAGGGTAACTCTGGCCCAGACCAATAACATGCTGTTTCCATGGGTGGAGAGTAAGTAGAAAACCATCCCTCAGGTCTTGATGGTTCTGCTACTGTTGCTGATGCTCCTACTATGATTACTACTGCTACTTCGGCTAATAATTAATGAACACTCATCCAGCTATGCCTTCTATTCTGTTGATATTGTGTAGTCTCCTAGCAACCCAATGAAATAAGTATGACTGCTTCTATTTCATGTATACAAAACTAAGGCCCAGAGAAAGGTCAAACATAAGAGGGATGGCTGGTAATCGAAACTATATTGTTCCATCAGTGGTTCCCAACTGGGAGAAGATTCCCCCTTGGGGGAAAATATTATCTGGAGACAGTTCTGATGATTACAACTGGTGTGTGTGTGTGTGTGTGTGTGTGTGTGTGTGTGTGTGTAGTGGTGATATTACTGGCATTCATTGGGTCTCCCACTAAACATCCTACCACGACAGGACAGTTGCCCACAACACAGCATTTCCTGACTCTAAATGTCAGTTGTACCATGGTTGTGAACTTTGGACTCTACCTCAAAAGTTTCTACTGTACTCTAAGTGAATGGATTGATGGCTTCTGGTTTGTGTTGAGTAAATGTTCATTTAAAGTTTCCTGAGGACAGAAGACTCCTTGCATCGTGTCTGGAAGCACAGAAGAGCAGCAAAAAAAGCAACAAATTCTTTCTTGATTTATTTTTGACAATAGGCTGAGTTTAATGGCAGAAGTATGAGAAGGGCCTGGAATACAAACATTGCACATCCACCTGTTTATGGTTATGTGAGGGTTCTTTTTTGAAAGATGGAAATTGGGATGGCTAGCAGTGAGCCTTAGTGAAATATTCATGACCCCCATCTAATTTCTAATTCAATTAAATGGTGCTAATGTAGTTAACTGTGACAACAATTATTTTTGTTAATGAATATATTTAAATGCTTATCAGCAAAGGTAATAAGGAGTGCCCACAAGACCCAGTCACAAACTTGAATTTCAAATTGGTTTCAAAGTTTAAAGGTTGTTTTCAGAAAGCTGTGAATGAGTTTCTGAATTTACAAAATGGATAATTTCAGAATTAGCTATTCATTTCCAAAGGCAGCCTTCCATGTTCTTGAGGATTCAAGACAGAATTCTTTTAAAGTGCAAGTTCCTCAGTTGCATGTTAAATGGGATTTGATTTATAAAAATTCAAATTATAGTGACTTTGCAAGAACTCAAAGACAAGAAACTGGGAAAATCCCAGTATTTGATGCTGAGGAGAAAACAGAGTTTCTCTACCTGAGATGTCACAAGATAGTTCAGGAATGGGAGGTTATGCTCTGGGAGCCCCTTTCAAGTAGAACTGAACAGTGTCTCTTCCTAAAAATTCAACTTGTCCTGTGGGGTGGAGGGGTGAACCACAGGCAGATGTACTGGAGCTGGTATACCAGATGTCTAGACATAGTCTCTCATCCTTACGCTGGCATTTAAACCATGGACTTGAGATTGCCTAGTTTTAAACACAGTCATGAAAATGTGAAATTGCCTGTTTTAAATTTTACAGTGTTTGCGTGACTTTTAGGATAGGTTTCTAGCTTCTGAGTGAAAAATGTCTCTTTTCACGTCCTTGATTCTTACTTTCACTATTCTGTTAGCCACAACAGCCACAATGAAGGGTACAATGTCGTCTTTGTGACCAATAAATCTGGTTTTGACAATTCTACCACTCATTAACTGCATGATTTGGGGGAAATCAATAAACATGTCTAAACCAGTTTTTTTTTCCATCTCTGAAGCAAAGATTAAAATATCTTATATACCTAGCCAGGTTGTTGAAAGGGTTAGAAAAATAACACCTTAAGGAAAGTGCCCCAAAGCTTAAGTGCCTAACACTCTCTTGACATATTTTGTTGTTTTTCAGTTGCTAAGTCATGTCAGACTCTTTGCAACCTCATGGACTGCAACATGTCAAGCTTCCCTGTCCTTCACTATCTCCTGGAGTTTGCTCAGACTCATCTCCATCTCATCCTCTGTCACCCCCTTCTCCTCCTGCCCTCAGTCTTTCCCAGCATCAAGGTCTTTTCCAGTGAGTCGACTCTTTGCATCAGGTGGCCAAAGAATTGGAGCTTCAGCTTCTGCAACAGTCCTTCCAGTGAATATCCAGGCTTGCTTTCCTTTAGGAATGACTAGTTTGATCTCTTTGCTGTCCAAGAGACTCTCACAAGTCTTCTCCAGTACCACAGTTCAAAAGCATCGATGCTCAATAAATGGTAGTGATGGTGGTCACGGTACTAGCAGTAGTTGTTGTGTTTATTGTTTAATCTCAAAACATCCTATGGAGTTCAGTTCAGTTCAGTTCAGTCACTCAGTCATGTCCGACTCTTTGCAACCCCATGAATCACAGCATCCCAGGTCTCCCTGTCTATCACCAAGTCCCAGAGTTCACTCAAACTCATGTCCATCGAGTTGGTGATGCCATCCAGTCATCTCATCCTCTGTCATCCCCTTCTCCTCCTGCCCCCAATCCCTCCCAGCATCAGAGTCTTTTCCAATGAATCAACTCTTCATATGAGGTGGCCAAAGTATTGTAGCTTCAGCTTTAGCATCAGTCCTTCCAATGAGCACCTAGGACTGATCTCCTTTAGAATGGAATGGTTGGATCTCCTTGCAGTCCAAGGGACTCTCAAGAGTCTTCCCCAACATCACAGTTCAAAAGCATCCTATGGAGTAGATAACATTATTTCTATTTTATTGAAAAGGTGACTGAGGCTCAGAGAATCTTACTTGCTTGTTCAATGTCACACAGTTGGTAAGTGGTAATATTAAGATTTGAACCAGATTGGTTTGATTTTAAAGAACATGTTCTATTCACATAATTTTCCTTCCACTTACAACACATATTCCATCTGCACTAGACTGAAATTTCTGCATACTTTACAAGGCCTAGTGCTTCCAGTTTGCTGATAGGTTTTCACTGATGGCTCAGTGATAAAGAACATACCTGCCAATGCAGGAGATACGTGTTTGATACCTGGGTCAGGAAGATCCCCTGGAGAAGGAAATGACAACCCACTCCAGTATTCTTTGCTGGGCAATCCCATGCATAGAGGAGCTTAGTGGGGCTATAGTCTAAGGGGTCGCAAAAGAGTCAGACACGACTTAATGACTAAAACAACAACAACCTTAAGAGACATCATTTGAGAATAAGAATAACCAGTCTCACCACTGTTTTGAACAATCGCTCATTTCCTGTATTTTTGTCCGTTCAAGATAATGTGGAAAATAGGACAAAAAGCTGTGAAGTATATAAAGCAGTAGTGATTTGACGCTGTTTGGAGAAAGATCCAGGGCATTAGTTTCTACACGTAGACTTCGCTTTAACCATTGAGACCTCTTGGGTAATGTCTGAGTAAACTGTTTATAAATCTAACTCTTTCCCAAAATCTAGCCAGGCACTGGCCATGCTAAGTTCTTGCAAATGTTAAGAGTGAGAGAAAGAGGCAGAGACTTGAGTATTTGACTCATGCTATTGATTCTATGTAATGAGTCAGCAGAGGACTTTTGGAGACCTGTCACTTAACGGCAAATAGAAGGGGAAAAGTGGAAACAGTGACAGATTTTGTTTTCTTGGGCTCCAAAATCACTGTAGATGGTAACTGCAGCCATGAAATTAAAAGACACTTGCTTCTTGAAAGGAAAGCTATGATAAACCTAGACAGCATATTAAAAAGCAGAGACATCACTTTTCTGACAAAGGTCCATCCAGTCAAAGCTATGGTTTTTCCAGTAGTTATGTATGAATATGAGAGTTGGACCACCAAGAAGGCTAAGTGCCAAAGAATTGATGCTTTTGAGTTGTGCTCCTGGAGAAGACTATTGAGACAGCAGGGACAGCAAGGAGATCAAATGAGTCAATCCCAAAGGAAATCAAGTCTGAATATTCATTGGAAGGACTGATGATGAAGCTCCATACATTGGCCACGTGATGTGAAGAGATGACTCATTAGAAAAGACCCTGATGCTGGAGAAGATGGAAAGCAAAAGAAGGAGGGGACAACAGAGGACGAGATAGTTAGATGGTATCACTGACTCAATGGACATGACTTTGAACAAACTCTGGGACACAGTAAAGGACAGGGGAGCCTGGTATGCAGCAGTCAATGGGGTCACAAAGAGTCAGACACGACTCAGCGACTGAACAAGCAGGAAATTCCAGGAGGAACTCAGTCCAGAGTTTCGCTGGAGATCTCAAGGAAGGAAAAGCATGTAATACTCAACTGTTTCTGGTAAGATCTCCAGGCAGGAACACTGCTGGTGTGGTCCACAGTGCCAGTCGGCTCAAAGACTTGTTTGGAAGAAGGAATCTGCCAAAGTAACCCATTGAGGGGACGACGATAGTTTTCAAAGCCATTCAAATCTCAACAGCATTATGCTAAATGAAAGAAGCCACTCACAAGAGACCACGTATTATAGGATTCCGTTCATATGAAAGTTGAGGACAGGGAAACTTATGTAGACAGACAGTGGTTGCACAGATTAGTGGTTGCTCTGGGGCTGAAGAGATGAGGGAATAGGCAGGTGATAGCTGCTTTCTGAGATGATGAACATGTTCTCAAAGTGATTGTGCTGATGGTTGCACATACCTGTGAAAATGCTAAAAACCAGAGAAGGAAGCGGCAACCCACTCCAGTGTTCTTGCCTGGAGAACTCCGTGGACAGAGGAGCCTGGTGGACTACAGTCCATGGGGTTGCAAAAGAGTCGGACATGACTTAGCGACTAACACTTTCCCTTTCACTACTGAATTATACACTTAAAATGTGTGAATTGTATGCTATGTGAATTACATCTCAACAAAGCTGTTCTTGAAAATCTCAACAACCAACACAGGCAGTCTATTGTCTCTGGCCATGCCCTTGCCCTCAGTGCCCACCAATCTCTTTCTCAAAGCCTTTGTGGTCCTGCCTTCCTTATCCTACCAAGCTTAACAAATTGATATTATGTGTATGGTCTCAGAGTTCCCATAATAATATGTATCTTGGAAGCTAGAGAACCATCTCTTTCATTTCTTAGAGCATGGTCATTTTTCTGATTATCCAAATCTGCTTTTGTGTATTTCTGATATACCTTTGAAGGCTTTAAGGAAATTGACATAGCACCACCCAACAACTATCTATTCTCATACTTTTAAGCCTACTCTTGGAATCACTACAAGTTGAGAGGGGAAATCTCTTCAACGTTATGTTGAATTTCTACTTGGTATCCTCAAGGGAGGCAAAACACATAGACCTTGGGAGCTCATTTTCTGACAGAATTTGGAACTTAACCACTGTGAGATCCAGAGGAAATTACTTAATCTCTCTGAGTCTGCTTTCTCAGACTCTTGACTGTTTCTCTATTGAAAGGAGATCATTGTAGTACCTGTTGGGTTTTCAGTGTCAATGAAATAAGATGGTGTCTGTAAATCAGTTATCTTGACATGCACTCTGTAGATCAGAGCTATTTATTATAATCTCTATAGTTACAATAGTGTATACTTCTGAAGTTCAATCGTTTTGGCCCCCTTAGGACCTGTGCCCTAGGGAATACCCCAGCAACACCCACAGTCTTGTAGACTCTCCCTTTCTTGAAATGACTACCAATGTAGCCTGACATAGAATTCAGAAGAAGGAGTCGGCATGTCACAAAGGAAACCCTGGTAGCCACGGTGGGATGGATGGACTGGGGGATCTTTAGACTAGCTGCATGTGTTTAGGTTTTGCAGAACCACAGACTGTCTGGTAGCCAGAGGTGGTCGTTCCTTTAATCCTTTCATCTTTACATTTTGCTAGTGATTTCTGAGAGTACCAAACCAGAGAGCTCAACCCAGGGGTCCATAAGGCAGATTGTCCACAGGTGTGTGTGATTTGCACCCGGAAGTGGCCCTGTTTTTTGATTAGTTATCAGCGCCAAGTAAAACTCAGACTTCATTTATTCTGTGGATTTCTGATTCCTTGGCAGAAACTCGTGTGCACACATTTCTGCATGGCAACTCCCAGCTGGAACTGAAAAGTAGTTGCCCACCCCCTTTAGAAGGGATGTGTCTCCTCCTGTTCCCCTAGCCTCTGCCCTCCTTCCTGACTTATTTATGTTACCTGTCTGGTGTCTGGATGCACTCGAGTTTATGATCCCCACACTAAGCCTCTGTGAGCCACAGGAATGAATTGCTCATAGCAGAAGAGATATTGATAGGCTTTCTTGGTGTCCCTAGAAAAATCACAGTCTGTGAAGCCAAGTACAGGGATTAAGGTATTTTGTCTGGAAATGTACAGGAGCAGGATCCCAGCTAGGACTGTAAACTCTGGCTCAGAACCCCATTATAATATGTACAAGGCTAGGAAACGAAGCTTCCAGGACAGATAAAGTGTACTATCTCTCTCCAGGTTTGACACAACATCATCAGTAAATCACACCCTCTAAAGGACAATGTCTTGGCATCCACATTGCTCTCTCTCTTCCTTAAATATGCCAGAAGAGGAACAACTCCATAGCTGTTGCCATTGCTACAAGTCTCACACAGGTCTCTGAGGCCCTCTCCTCCTCTCTAGTCCAGAAGCAGATCAGCTCACATTTTAAATTCTCTATTAGAAGCACAAATGAGGTTTATGAACCATTAACCTTAGGTCAGTTTTCCAAAGTCTAGAAAAGCATTTTAAAACAATTAATTACTTTGCTTCACTGGAAGCAGATTGTAGATCAGTACAATTAGGCAGATGCTCGAGGTGAAACATTTCACTGAGATGGACCATAAGCTCCCACCCCAGAACTTTCTGCGGGGGAGAGAGAAGCTTATTTCTCACATATGCCCCCTCTCCATCCCTGGCAATGTCATGCTCATTTCTAAGCAAGACCTGTTTGCATTTTCTAAGCTCCTTTCTTCTTTCAAGTTCAGGTATAACCTTGGTTTTTCACTGTGCTTGGAGAAAGGACAGTTCTGAGAAGATGAATTTATAGGTTAAGAGAAAGATCCTCTTAAATTAATTCAGTTCTGTCAAAAGTTTCTTTTAGAAACTCCTGCATTGTTTTGTATTAAGAGGAGCCTAAATAATACAATTACTTTGTATTAAAAGGTGATCAACAGGCAAATATTGTGCTAAGCCTAAGGTACAGGTGGGTGGAGACACAGACTTTCTCTTATAATTTCTTAGGGTTCTTGGAGCAGAAGACAATGAACAGCCAGCGGCCAGTGTAGAGGGTGAGTGAGGTCCTTCTTTGTCCCAGCTTGCTACCACCATGCTGTAGAGGCTTGGGCAAGCAAGTTCCTTTATGTAATTCTCACCTTGTCCATCCATGAGATGATGGACTGGACTGGATCTCACATTTCCTCTCTATCCCTAACATCTTATGATTACTAATAACACTTATTCTGTAGACACAAAAGGCATGAGAAATCAGGCTATGACTTTCAGTTCAAGATGGCTGACTGAGCACATCTTGACAGAATAAATAAAAGAGCAAGAATAAATCAATGGTCGTGCTGGAAAACGGGGAATGTTGCCATAAGCAGGCCCAAAATGTTGAGAAATGTGTGGAAGAGATAAAATATATGGCATCAGATTAATGGCCGTTCCTTAACAGCCTTTAGGAAACCATAACCCCAAGTAGATAAAAGAGGAGACAATTGTAAAACTGAGTTCTCCCAAGAACTCTGGAGAAAAAAATCTAAATCAGAGAGAGAGCAGTGTGGGAGAAACAATGGTCTGTTAGTGATAAATCGAAGAACAACAGAACAGTTCCACAAATTCTTCATTCAAAAGAGACTGGCTGCTCCACTTACTCCCAGGTTGACTGCAGAGTCAGTTTTTGGTATAAAGTTGTGACTGGAGCTTAGGTGGCTAGAGAGAGACATGGGTGCCCTTTGCTGAGCAAAGCAAGATAGAGCACCCACAACTGGAAGTCATGCTTTCTCCTTCACGTCATGAAAGGAAGCCCACTGGATATACCTCTTCTCCACGTCAAGCAGGGGACGGTGCCTATCACTTGTTCAGAGGAAAGCCATTTTAGCCACTAACACTAATCAGGCTAGACCAGCACTGTACAGTGGAACAATTTAGGTATAGAAATACTTTATGAGGGAGGCATAAATTGGGAAATTAAGATGGACACATCCACACTGCATGTGTCCTAAGTTGCTTCAGTCATATTTAACTCTTTGCAACCCCATGGACTGTAGCCTGCCAGACTCCTCTGTCCATGGGATTCTCCAGGCAAGAATACTGGAGTGGGTTGCCATGTCTCTCCAGGGGATTTTCCCATCCCAAGTTCAAACCCGAGTCTCTTATGTCTCCTGCATCGGCAGGTTGGTTCTTTACCACTAGTGCCACCTGGGAATCCCCATGTATACACTACTATGTATAAAATAGATAACTAATAAGGACCTACTCTAATAGGCAGGGAATCTACTCTGCAGTGGCCTATATGGGAAAAGAATCTAAGAAAGGCTGGATATATGTATGTCAGGGGACGCATATGTATATGTGTAACTGATTCACTTTGTTGTACACCTGAAATTAACAGTGTGCTTAGTTGCTGTCCTGTCCGACTTTTGCAACCCCATGGACTGTAGCCCACCAGGCTCCTCTGTCCATGGGGATTCTTCAGGCAAGAATACTGGAGTGAAACTAGAGAAACTAACACAGCATTATACAATAAATCAACTACACTCCAATAAAATTTTAAAAATAAGTAAAAATAAAAAAAACCCACTACCATACCTAAGTTATCCCTCTCTCAAAGTAATGCCATTTATGTTATAAACCATGAGCACCCCATCAAAAGATGGGAACTGCTTTTGTTAATTCATATATATATATATGACTGTATCACTTTGCTTTGGGTTTTTTTTCTTTTTGCAGCTTGAGGCAGTTGTAAAATAACTTAATGTAGCTTTTTACAACTGTGTATTCTATAGTATTTTTTCATTTGGTGAAATTTTAACTGTTACTGTTTTTGGCATTGTGCTTTGTACCATTTATTAAATAATTTTTTAAAAAAATAAAATAAATAAAAATAAGTAAAAATAATATAAATAAAGTAAATAAGCTATAAGAATATGTTGTACACATGGGAACTGTAGCCAATATTTTATATTAACTGTAAAGGGAGTATAGCCTTTACTAATTGTGAATCACTTTATCATATACCTATAACATGTAACAGTCATGTCCAACTCTTTGTGACCCCATGGACTGTAGCCCACCAGGATATCCAGGCAATTCTGTAGCCCACCATCTTCTGTCCATGGAATTCTCCAGGCAAGAATAATGGAGTAGTTTGCTATTTCCTTCTCCTGGGGATCTTCCCAACCCGGGGATCAAACCCAGGTCTTCTGCATTGCTGGCAGATGCTTTACGGACTGAGCCACCAGGGAAGCATAACATATAACACTGTACAGCAACTATACGTCAGTAAAATTTTCTTAGTATTTGAAAAAAATGAGAAATACTTTATGAATTTTAGGAAGAAGAATGGTGGTTTCCAGGAAGTGGTGGGGGGGGTGGGGTGGGGAGTTGTTTAATGGGTGTAAAGTTTCAGTTTGGCAAGATGAAAACTTCTGGTGACTCATTGTACAACAGCATTACACGACTGAACTGCACACTTAAAAGTGGTTAAGATGGTATATTTTCTGTTACGTGGTTTTTTTATTGCCATTTAAAGTAAAAACTAAAATAACTAAAAAAAAAGAAAGAAATTACTTTATGAAACTGCTGCCCACTCCCACAGCTGCTAGCCACACCAGGCTACTGAGCACCTGAACTGTGGTTTGTACAACCAAAGAAATGCATTTTCATTTCATTTTAACTCATTTACATTGAAGTTGAAATAACCACATGTCATTAATGGCTACACCATATGGCTAATGAAGTCATTGCCATGTTGGACGGCGTGTTCTCTGACGTTCTCCTCTATAGTTGCAAAGAGTTGCATCATCCCATTGGAGGGAACTAAATGATATCAAAAAGAGACATAAAACTGAGCATATGAGGTTTCTAAATCTTGACCAAAGTTAATATAGAGAAAGAGAAGATGACTTAAAGAATGTTGACTAGTACCCTCAAATCTGAGAAGTACCATCCATACAATCAGTCTGGGGCTAGTCATAAGAATACTTTAATAATACAAACTAAACTTCAGAAAATAAAATATGATTAAAAGCTAAATAGAAGGGCCAAATGGCAGAATTAAAAATTAAAGGATTGACTTAGGGATTTGGGATATTACACCAACCCACAGGGTAATAACACAAGGACAGCAGAAAGGTTGGCATAGGGATAGATCCGACAGTCCTGATTCTCATCAAGGGATGATTCTAGAAAGAGAGTAAGGGTATAATGGATCTAATGAAGGAGCTGAAGAAATAGGGAGGACAAAGTGTAAATGCTGAAAATACAGGTGTCAAATTTCAGAACAACTTTAAAACAGGAGTTAGTAAAATAAAAGAAACATGAAACAAAGGCAAATATATAAAAATCCATGCATATCTTCATCAAAATATTGTACCTAGACCAAAATACTATGTAATAAGACCTTGGATGTGGCAGGTAGGAGAGTGGAAGGAATGAAGGGAGACTGCAAGGATCGTCTTTTCAGAGAGGAGGTCTTAGACCACTGATTACTTTTTGACGTTGCTAAGAAAAGCAAAGAGTTCCAGAAAAACATATACTTCTGCTTTATTGACTAAGCCAAAGCCTTTGACTGTGTGGATCACAACAAACTGTGGAAAATTTTTAAAGAGACGGGAATACCAGACCACCATACCTGCCTCCTGAGAAATTTGTTTGCAGGTCAAGAAGCAACAGTTAGAACAGGACATGGAACAACAGACTGGTTCCAAATCAGGAAAGGAGTACGTCGAGCCTGATACTGTCATCCTGCTTATTTGACTTATATGCAGAGTACATCATGAGGAACGCTGGGCTGAATGAAGCACAAACTGGAATCAAGATTGCCGGGAGAAACATCAGTAACCTCAGATATGCAGATGGCAGCACCCTTATGGTAGAAAGCGAAGAAGAACTAAAGATCCTCTTGATGAAAGTGAATGAAGAGAGTGAAAAAAATGGCTTAAAACTCAACATTCAGAAAACTAAGATCATGGCATCTGGTCCCATAATTTCATGGCAAATAGATGGAGACACAATGGAAATAGTGAGAGACTTTATTTTGGGGGGCTCCAGAATCACTGCAGATGGTGACTGCAGCCATGAAATTAAAAGATGCTCACTTCTTGGAAGAAAAACTATGACCAACATAGACAGCATACATTACTTTGCCTATAAAGGTCTGTCTAGTCAAAGCTATGTTTTTTCCAGTAGTCATGTATGGATGTGAGAGTTGTACTATAAAGTAAGCTGAGTGCTGAAGAATTCAAGCTTTTGAACTGTGGTGTTGGAGAAGACCCTTGAGAGTCCCTTGGACTGCAAGGAGATCCTACCCTGAATATTCATTGGAAGGACTGATGCTGAAGCTGAAACTCCAATAATTTGGCCACCTGATGAGAAGAACTGACTCATTGGAAAAGACCCTGATGCTGGGAAAGATTGAAGGCAGGAGGAGAAGGGAATGACTGAGGATGAGATGGTTGGATGGCATCACCAACTTGATGGACACGAGCTTGAGTAAGCTCTGGGAGCTGGTGATGGACAGGGAAGCCTGGTGTGCTGCAGTCCATGGGGTTGCAAAGATTCAGACACGACTGAGTGACTGAACTGAACTGAACTGAAGAAAACAGTATTTGAAAGATATTTTTTTTTGTAAAAAATATACATAAATTAAAATGCAGTATTTTAGAAAGGAAATTAGGCCTTTATTTCACTGGACAAATAAAAGTAAGACTATTTTGTCAGTTAGCTAGAATCTGGAAAGGGAAAAACTCAAGAAAAGAGGAAAAATAGATGACATAAATTAAGATGATAGAAATAAAATCAAACATACAGTGATTGCAGTAAAAATAAATAACAATTTCTCCTATTAAAAGACAAACATTATTAGGATTTTTCAAAGAGAAATCTAACTACATGTTACTTGCTGTTTTGTGTTGTTTAGTTGCTAAGTCGTGTCTGACTCTTTAGCAACCCCACGGACTATAGCCCACCAGGTTCCTCCATCCATGGGATTTTCCAGACATGAATACTGGAGTGGGTTGCCATTTCTTCTCCAGGGGATCTTCCTGACCCAGGGATCAAACCTGCATTTCTTTCATTACAGTCAAGGAAAACTTAAATAAACCATAAAGAATAGCAATAAAGTGCTGGAGAAAGCTATAAATATTGAATTAGCTTCAACTATCTTTTCTAAGAGAAGATTTTCTTTGTTTAAAGATTATTTCCCAATATTTTTTATTCTTGTTATATTCAAATACCCTTGCTTTATGATATGTCAAGCTTAGGTTAGCTACTAAATCATTTTGAAAATTTCACTCATTAAAAAAAAAAATCTGAGATTCTAGTGTTATCTGAGTTAAAATGATAAGAAATCAAGGTCATGTCAGGCATTTGAAAACTAATAAAATCTATTAGTTTCAGGTTATGTCCCAGGCCAGGACCACAGTTACTTTAAACCCTTATTCTCATATTATTAGTATTAATTTTGGATTAAAAAGTCAAACTTGGTAGTTGAAAGAAACTCAAACCATTGAAAGGTATGTGTTAACACTATTAGGATGTTCCTAAGGGACATCTAACTATATGCTACTTGTTGCTTTGTTTGTTGTTTGGTTGCTAAGTCGTGTCGGACCCTGCAAGCCCATGAACTGTAGCCCGACAGGCCTCTCTCCCCAGGAGATTTTCCAAACACATGAACTCCTAACACAGGTACAGACACACAGATACACACACACACACTGCTACACTAGCTCTTTAATTACTGGAATAGGTGTGGAGAACCTGTTCCTCTTGAACACTTCAGATACTTTATTCCCTTTCTAGAGAACGTTCCCAGGGCATGTGTGCTAATCCATCTACTTGTCCTAAGTGTCTGAATTCAGAAGGTTGCCTGTCTTCTATGAAAATCCAAGTTTAACACAATAATTCAGTCAAATGCCCTAGAATGACCAAGCAAAAAATATGTTTCAAACAATGACCTCATTTTATAGCTTAGAAAAATCTAGACTCAGAGGGATAAAGAAGCTTCCCTAAGGTCACACTACTACTTTGTGGCAGAGTTGGAACTAGACCCTAACTATAGAACTCTTCTTTTTGTTTGTTTAAGATGGTAGGTAAACCCAACCCAAACTGTCTTTGATTCCTATAAATGACAAGTTGAGGATCAGAATTAGGTTCAGGTGGGACCCGACTCTGGTGTTCAAATCATGTCATCATGATGAAGTCTCCCTCCGTCAGAATGCTTGCTTCCATTTTGGCCTCATAGTCAGGCTCCATGGGGCGGCAAAACAGCTTCCGGCATTTCCAAGCTTAACTCCAAATTCAAGTCTAGCTATAAAGAGCCAGGGCCTCTAATCTTTACCTTCAACTGTATCTTTATGTCTCATTGGCTCAACTTGAGTCATGTGACTGTCCCTGAATCAGGATAGCCACCATAATGTGTGCTCTGATGGGTCTAGTCTGAGCCACAGGCCCATCCCTGGAACAGGAAGTAGATTCAACTCAACCTGAAGCACATGGGCTAAGGGTCAGAGGGAGTGTTCCCTGGAGGAAAACTTGGTTACTCTCAATAGAAAAAGGATGAATGTAGGCTGAGTGGCTAAGTCATATCTCCTTCCTCCTGGTCCAGTAAGTTCATACTGCACAAGCGTTGAATCACATTCATTCTTCCACTAAAGGAAGCAACTGCTATAAAACCTAGGTTCTAGGTTCTATGCTACTTCAGGATCAGGAACAACAAGGCAGGAGAACTTGGACTCTTTTTTATTTTTTTGGAGTGCTGCTCGAAGGGCAGTAGTGAGGGATGACCATAGCAAAGCCATTGTTCATTGTTCTGTCATCATCTATTGCAAATTCCAAATCAGCAGAAGCAGCAGCTGTCTGAAGTGACAAATCCTTTGATAAATTGAAGCCCTCCTGGTTGCCAGGCACTGACCCTGTTCCCATCATTGATTGTGAAAAAAATCAATGGAGAATATAGAACCAGAGATAGTAATATTTTCAACTCTATATGCTTTCAAAATTGGCTAGCCAGAGGATCAGATTGAGGCACCAGTTCTACAATTGCTTCTTATAGAATATAACCAGTCTTGGTGGTGCATTTTATGAAGATACATAGGAAAGACTGGTTCCTGGTAGCCTGGCTTCTCTTGGGCTTGGGATTGTATTGGAGGACTTGTGTAATTTGTGACTGTTCAAAACCAGTGATATCCTTTGGGGAAAAAACACCCTCCCTAAACACAGTCTTTAGAGAGTGTATTCCTTCCTCATTACAACTCTATATTTGTATATTACAAGTATTTCAATAAGGAAGCATATCCAATGCATGGGGTCCTGGTTTGAGATCCCACGTGCCTCAACTAGGAGTTTTCAGGCTGCAACTGAGACCTGGTGCAACTAAATGAATAAATGAAACAAATTTTGAAAAATAAAGAAGGAAGCATAGCTTCTTGACTAGAGGACATATGATGATCTAAGATTGGACAGTCAATATTTCCATTCCTCTTGGTCACATTGGATCCTAGTTGAACCAATGAGAAACGTAACTAAATTTTTATATGGAAAGGTGGTAGGAAAAGTCTCCTTTCTTCTTTAGAGATGAAGTTGTATATATCTGGTCCCAAAGCTGCTGGTGATTATGGGGACTGGCATTTAGAAAAGATGTGTGCAGGAAGAACCAGGAGATACAGGAAGAAAGAATGTCCTACAATATCTAGTAAGACATTTGCATGCTTATTTTCAGTTTTCACCCATAAGCCTCATTAGTAGAAGCTTCCTTCTGATTCCAGCAATAGGTTTATACTGTGTCCTTGTGGAGTGAGATAGCCAAACCATAAAATTTTCCTTCTTTACCTAAAGAAGCTGCCAGGGAGGTGGGGGGGGTTCAGGATGGGGGACACATGTACACCGGTGGCTGATTCATGTCAATGTATGGCAAAAGCCACTACAATATTGTAAAGTAATTAGCCTTCAATTAAAATAAATTAATTAAGTTTTTTAAAAGAAGCTGCTAGATGCTCCTCATTCTGGTGGGTATAGGAAGTCAATTTAGAGCAGACGTTTATGATTTCTCTTCAATATGTAGATATATTCCAAACAGACTCAGATAAAACTATTATGATGAGGCCTTTGGTTTGACTCAGAGGAGCTACCTATACACTTTTCTTTGCAAATAGGAGGCTGCTTTGCATATGGAAACTGGGAGGTTTCTGGGAGGAAAGATACTAGCATTCCCAAAATAGTTGCCCCTGATTATTTTACTTATGAAGCTTTACTGGAAAGGACTGGAGTGGACCTGGACAAGATTCAGTGAAGGAGAAGAGTAATGGAGCCAATAATCGAAGTCATCAAAAGCACAGATAGATGCAAAACCAATGATCTCTTTATGGCACTGACTCAGAAAAGAATAGCAAAGGTGGTTCTGGAGATCCAAGATGAAAAAATCTTAGAAAGGCTTCTGATCTAGCATTTCTGGCATTCTGTGTTCACTGGTGCTGAGAGCTGAAACATCTATTAATGCTTTTCCCTTTGATGAGATGGTATGGACAAAGGCATCTGCCTGTATCCTGTTTTCGCCTGTGCTACAGCCAGTAAGCAACTGTGTACTCTGAACAAGGCAGCCCTTGGGTGCCCACTGACGGTCTCTACGTATCTAATTGTTGGTGCTGATAGACAAAGAGGCTACCTAAGTAGAACTAGTCCCAGTCTAAGGAATCATATTCCTGCATCAAGTGGGACTTTGCACAATGATTATCACTCCACTCTGTCCCACTTTCTACGATAAGGAAGGGAAGGAAAGTTGTGTGTGCATGGGCATGTTTGCACGTTTTCCGTCTTGTATGCAGTGTGCTTAGTCACTCAGTCATGTCCAACTCTTTGCGACCGTATGGACTATAGTCCACCAGGCTCCTCTGTACATGGGGTTTCCCAGCAAGAATATTAGATAGGTTATCATTTCCTTGTTGCAGAATATGCTGACTCTAAGTTGCAGGACTTAAGAGTGCTTGGATCTAGAGGCCCTGGCTCCATATGGGTTACTGATCTCCTATTTGAATACATACAATAGTGCTGGTACTAAGGATGCTTATTGCTGCTGAGTTGACTGTTGTTTTCAGGAGTCTTCGGAGAATTAATATAATCTCATGGATTCATATTAATATTTCCAGTTTCAAGTGAAGACTTCTTTCATATAAACTCTTCCCATTACACCAACATGTCCTCTTCCATTTCAAGAATACTAGCTTTCAAGTGCACCCGAGGTGATAGAATATGTCATAATTTCTCATCTGTGTCTGTTTTATTCAATTTCTCATCCATTTTATACAATTTTTAATATACGACAATCGTGGAATAACATTACTCATATCACCTCATTATCATTGTTGAAAATATTAAGAAATTTTGGTCTATAGTCTTTTCACACCCCCTCCTTTTTTCAAGTTTATTGAAATAAAACCTACCTATAGCAAAGGTTACCTGTTTTAGGGGCACAGCTCTCTAAATTTTGACAAACGTATAAAGATGACCCCCCCCCCCAAATCTTAATAATTGTACTGTATCTACATGGCTAGAGCATGTAGCCATTTCATAATACATTCCTGTTATGGGTCCTCATTTGTCTTGGTTTTCTCTCAGTTGCTAATTGTTTAATGCTCATTAGCAGTCATTATGTCACTGGCTCCTTATTTTTGGTTTTCTAAAACTCATTCCACAGTAGATTACTCAGAAGGGGCTTGTGGGAACAATATTTCTTGAGTTCTTATGTTTTGATAAGTTTCTCTATGCCCTTTGTACTTAAAAAAATCAATTTTGCTGCATATAAAATCCCTGGTGCTCTGCTTCTTGAGTATCTTAAATATATTACTCAATTTTCTCCTGACATAAAGCATGGCTTTCAATGCCTAATAACAATCTAACTTTCCCTTAAAAGTCACATGCTTTTCTTGCTAGATGCTAAAAGGATTTTTAAAATCCCAGATCAGACTAGAATAGTGGGCTTCCTTGATAGCTCAGTTGGTAAAGAATCTGCCTCCAGTGCAGGAGACCCTGGTTCAATTCCTGGGTCAGGAAGATCTGCTGGAGAAGGGATAGGCTACCCACCCACTCCAGTATTCTTGGGCTTCCCTTGTGGCTCAGCCTGCAATGCAAGAGACCTGGATTCAACCCCTGGATTGGGAAGACCCCCTGGAGAAGGGAAAGGCCACCCACTCCAGTATTCTGGCCTGGAGAATTCCAGAATTGTATAGTCCATGGGCTTGCAAAGAGTTGGACATGACTGAGCGACTTTCACTTTCACTTTCTGACTAGACGATGTCTTGATTGTGATCATTTTAGGTCAAATGTTCTTGTGTGTGTGTGGTGCTCTTTTAAAATGTAATGCAAATTATTATTTTTCAACTTCAGGAGTGTTTTCTTTAAATTAAGGTTTTTAGTATTTCTTCTGTTCCCTTGCTTGGGTTTTCTTCTTCAGAAATTCCTATCATCCATGTGTTCAATCTTTTTTGCCTACTTTCAATACTTCAATGCTTTCTCTCTTCATATTCTCTTTTAAAATTTCTTTGCATTTATTTATTTTATTTTTTAATTGTGGTAAAATGCATATGGCATAAATTTTCATATTTTAACCATTTTAAGTGTATAGTTCAGTGTCATTAAGTAACATTCACATTGTTATGCCATCATCACCACCTTCCATCTCTAAAATGTTTTTCATCTTGCAAAATTGAAACTTGGCATTTATTAAAGAACAACTCCTATTTTCTACTTTCCCCAGTCCCTGGCAACCACCATTCTGCTTTCTGTCCTATGAATTTAGCTACTCTTAGGAAATGGCAACCCATTCCAGTGTTCTTGCCTGGAGAATCCCAGGGATGGAGGAGCCTGGTAGGCTGCCGTCTATGGGGTCGCACAGAGTCGGACAACTGAAGCGACTTAGCAGCAGCAGCAAGTACTTCATATGAGTGGAATCATACAATATTTGTTCTTTTTTCATTGACTTCTTTCACTATCTGCAAGTTTCATTCACACTACAGCATGTGGCAGAATGTTTCCCATACTATCTCATGGTAAGGACTGATCACATTTTATCTGTTCTTCTGTGGATAAACTTTTGGATAGCTTCCACCTTTTGACTGTTGTGAATAATGCTGCTGTGAACATGGGTGTCAGGACTGGTTTGTGCTCTTTTTTTCTTATTAACTGTGGAATTTTTCTTTCTTTTCATCATCTGCATCTTTAAGGCATCATTTCTTTAGTTCTTTCTAACACCTACAATGGGATTCTATTTTCTCAAGCCAATCAGATTCTGCCTCCGTTCCTTCCCTCTTAGTCCTCCCCCACAGACTTCAGTACCAAGCATTCCTGTTATCTGTTAGTGGTCTGTCCGCACCCTCCTATCTTTGTAGATTTGTTTTGAAATGTTGTTCATGTGTTTCTAGCTTTGTTATCTAGTTGCTCTGTTTTTGTGTGGGGATTAGAAGAGACTAAAAAGTAAACTGCCACTGCTTCCATCTTCTGAGAACCCCACAGTTGTTTCTTTCTCTTACTTTCTCCTAATTATGTCTTACTTCCTGCATGCTTCAGTTAAGTTCAGTTCAGCTACTCAGTCGTGTCCAACTCTTTGCGACACCATGGACTGCAGCACGCCAGGCTTCTCTGTCCATCACCAAATCCCGAAACCTACTCAAACTCATGTCCATTGTGTCAGTGATGCCATCCAACCATCTCATCCTCTGTCGTCCCCTTTTCCTCCTGCCTTTAATCTTTCTCAGCATCAGGGTCTTTTCCAATGAGTCAGTCTTTGCATCAGATGGCCAAAGTATTGGAGTTTCAGTTTCAGCATCAGTCCTTCCAATGAATATTCAGGACTGATTTCCTTTTGGATGGACTGGTTGGATCTCCTTGCAGTCCAAGGGACTCTCAAGAGTCTTCAACACCGCATTTCAAAAGCATGAATTCTTTGGCACTCAGCTTTCTTTATTGTCCAACTCTCACATCCATACATGACTACTGGAAAAACCATAGCTTTGACTAGGCGGACCCTTGTTGGTAAAGTCATGTCTCTGCTTTTTAATACACTGTCTGGATTTGTCATAGCTTTTCTTCCGAGGAGCAAACATCTTTTAATTTTGTGGCTGCAGTCACTATTCACAGTCATTTTGGAGCCAAGAAAATAAAACTGGTCACTGGTTCCACATTTTCCCCCTCTATTTGCCATGAAGTGATTGGACCGGATGCCATGATCTTTGTTTTTTGAATGCTGAGTTTTAAGTCAGCTTTTTCACTCTCCTCTTTTACCCTCATCGAGAGGCTCTTTAGTTCCTCTTTACTTTCTGCATAAGGTTGGTATCATCTGCATATCTGAGGTTGTTGGTATTTCTCCCAGCAGTCTTGGATCCAGCTTGTGATGTATGCAGCCCAGCATTTCACATGACATACTCTACATAGAAGTTAAATAACCAGGGTGATAATATACAGCCTTGATGTGCTCCTTTCCCAATTTTGAACCAGTCTGTTGTTCCATATCCAGTTCTAACTGTTGCTTGTTGTCCTGCATACAGGTTTCACAGGAGACAGGTAAGGTGGTCTGGTATTCCCTTCTCTTTAAGAATTTCCAAGTTTGTTGTGATCCACACAGTCAAAGGATTTAGCACAGTCAATGAAGCAGAAATAGATGTTTTTCTGGAATTCCCATGCTTTTTCTGTGATCTAGTGAATGTTGGCAATTTGATCTCTGGTTCTTCTGCTTTTCCTAAATTCAGCTTGTACATCTGAAAGTTCTTGGTTCATATACTGTTGAAGCCTAGCTTGAAGGATTTTGAGCACTACCTTGCTAGCATGTGAAATAAGTGCAATTGTACGGTAGTTTGAACATTTTGTTGGTATTGCCTTTCTTTGGGATTGGAATGAAAACTGACCTGTTTCAGTCCTATAGAGATCCCTGAGTTTTCAGAAGTTGGTGGCCTATTGAGTGTAGCACTTTCACTGCATCATCTTTTAGGATTTGAAATAGCTTAGCTGGAATTCCTTCACCTCCACTAGCTTTGTAGTAATGCTTCCTAAGACCCACTTAACTTCACACTCCAGGATGTCTGGCTTTAGGTGAGTGACCACACTGTCATGGTTATCTGGGTCATTAAGACCTTTTTGTATAATTCTTCTGTGTACTCTGGGATGGCCATAGGCTTGGTATTTAGTTCCTTGTGCCCCATGAGATTGTGAAAACTGAAGCCTAAGTTAAAAGTCTCGGGAAATGCTTTCAGCAAAAAATGGTTCAATACTGTGCTTACCATTCTGAATTTCTGCCATCTCTTAGATTTTGGTTTGATAATTCTTTACCATCAGCATTTTTAGATTTTTTTTCAGTGGTAATATTGGCCTTCCTTTTGGTCAGAAATGGAAGTTCAACATGATTTTATTCTATGTAGGCTTTTGTGGAAATACTGTCACTCTTGTCAGTCATAAGAATTGCTCATCTTTCTTTCAGTTGGGTATCAGGAGCCATGCCTAGTGAAGTTTGGTTGTCCAGACCAAGTAGTGGCATCCAAGAGCATATAACAAGATCAAGGAGGCCAGATCCAATCTCAGAGCCTAGATTAGATCTACACACAGGCAAGTCATATTTGCCTTGCCTTTTTCTCTTATAATAGAGTCTCCAGCTTCACAAGACTCATCTCAATTTCTGAGCTGGCATACTTGCTTTTTTCCTTAGTTGATCTATCATGGACTGGAGATGGGTTCTGGAATAAGACTGCCTGAGTTTGAATCCTGGCTCCATTACTGTCAGTACTGTGACCTTGAGTTTGTAATTTAATCTCTCAAATCTACTTTCCTCACTTTCAGAGGTGGTGAGAAAAGAACATGCTTTATTGGGGTGTTCTGAGAATTGCATATGATAAAATATTTAACACAATGCCTGGCACATTTATGAGCCCTCAGTAAAAATTAATTGTAACCTTAATATCCCCAGAGTGAAAAGTCTTATGGCATTTTTCCCTTCACTTTTTTTTTTATATCTCCTTGTTTAACCATACTCTATCCATCCTTTCATAGTTTCATCCAGATCTCTATTGTTTACCATGCTACTCTTTGTCATAATAGAAATGCTAAAACTAAAGTTTTAGAAGATGATATGGAGAAACAATTTGGAAGCACAAGAACAAAGAATTTTCTGAGTGAATGGAGAAGGTGACTGATGGAGGAAAATATGCCATGCAACCCTGGTGGCTCAGAGGTTAAAGCGTCTGCCTCCAATGTGGGAGACCCGGGTTCGATCCCTGGGTCGGGAAGATCCCCTGGAGAAGGAAATGGTAACCCACTCCAGTATTCTTGCCTGGAGAATCCCATGGACGGAGAAGCCTGGTAGGCTACAGTCCACGGGGTTGCAAAGAGTCGGACACGACTGAGCGACGGGAGGGACGGACGGAACAGAGACCACTAGGTCTGCTGTCTCCATGAGAATGACAGTATTCAAGAGAGAGGAGCAAGGTATCGTTGAAGTGAGGAGAGGAGGAGCAAGACAGGCGTGGGCAAGTCCTGTGCAGTGGAGAGACTGGGTCACCAGTTGATTAACAGTGGAGTGTTTGGGTAATGAAGTCTCATGTTTACTATGCTATCGATTGAAAGAAATCTGCAAACAGTAGGATTGAGTGGACTATGGGGAACTGACCCCTGAGTTTGAGCTGGGTTTTCAGAGTTCCTGAAGTTTGCTTTTGGCTGCTTTCTATTTTTTTTTTTTTCAAACTTCACACCTTAGTTCTTCCCATCAAGAGGCCCAGAGCTCTTCTGGTAATTGTGCTGTGACAGCCCGAGGCAACCAAGGAGCCCTTCTCTTTGCCCTGTATCTCCATCAAGACTCACTGCTCCTGTGATCTGTTCTTTCCGAATTTTCTCTGCCTTGCTAACCTGACAAACACATCTGTGGACTAACTTGTTCTTCATTCTAGGAACATTCTAATGAGGGCTTTCTGGAAAGCTGGTTGCTTCAGCCCAAGGATGGCATATTGATTCTGTCATGCACGCCAAGTTCAATCTAGTGCTGGCGAGAATGCCAAGACACAGGATCACCCATGAACTGCAGGTGGGAGTATAAAATGGTACAGCCAGCCTAGAAAATAGTTAGACAATTTCCAAAAACACTAAACATGCAGCTACATTATGACCCAGCAGTTACACTCCTGGGCATAGATCCCAGAGAAATGTATGTTTACACGTTTAAGTCCACAAATGCATGTAATACTTTTATTCCTAAAAGTCCCAAATTGGAAACAACTCAGATGTCCTTCAGGGACAAATGGTTAAACAGTCCATACCATGAAATATATCCATACCATGGAATATAACTCAGCAATGAAAAGGATCAAAAAATTGATTCATGAAATCACCAGAATGAATCTCCAGAGAAATATGCTAATGGAAAAAATTCAGTCTCAAGAGGTTACATCCTATATGATTCCCTTTATATGATATTCTTGAAATGGAAAAATTATGGAAACAGATTAGTAATGACCAGAAGATAAAGAGGGGGTGGGGTAGGTAGGGAGTGGGCATGACTAGAAAACGACAATATGAGGGGCCCTGTTTGTGATGGAAATGTTCTGTATGAACGTCAGTTGCCTGGTTGTGATATCATGCAATTGCTTTGTGAAGAATTGACACTGGGGGCAACTGAGTAAAAGGCACATGAATTTCTCTATTATTTGTTACAACTGCATGTGAATCTACAATTATCTAAAAATAAAATGTTTAATTTTGTAAAAATGCTAATATACATTAAGTACTCAGAACAGTGATTGGCACAAAGCCAGAGCTATTTAAGCATTTGCTATTATTAGTGATAGTTTGTTAATTTTTCAGATACATTGTGTTCCAATCCCATCAATGACAGTGAAATAATCTCTACCCTTGTAGGATGAAGATGAGGAGGGGGTTAGGTAGGCCAGTCCCTGTGAAGGTACCTAGAGAAAGACTCTCTAATACCCAAGAACTTCCCTGTCTTGGGATCAAGAGAGCCCATCCCTTCTGCTCATCTCTTTCTTGGCCTCCAGGGGGCTTTGCATATCACTACAGACCAATGGTGGCCTCCCAGAAAGTCATAACTCTCTAGGACTCTCAGTCCTGCAGCTATAGGGCTCATCCATCCTTTGGAGAAGAAATCTCTTCCCCGGTTCTGTCTGGAAGGATTGAAGCAGATTCCAAGGCTTCATTTGCTTCTACCTACAACTGGATGTCTATTGGACTTCCCTGGTGGTTCAGATGGTAAAGCGTCTGCCTACAATACAGGAGACCCGGGTTCATACCCTGGGTTGGGAAGATCTCCTGGAGAAGGAAATGGCAACCCATTGAGTACGCGAGTATTCTTGCCTGGTAGGCTACAGTCCATGGGGTTGCAAAGAGTCGGACACGACTAAGCGACTTCACTTTCACTTTCAGACGTCTATTCCTTAGACTCATGGGTAGACCAGAAAGATGCCTCATTCAGCTTACCGTACTCCCAGAATCTAATTTGATGCTCTCTTTCTTAGGAATGTCACATTATCAGAACCTCCCTTTATTTTCTCTCTCTGAAATGTCATTATGACCCACATTCCCAGCATCTCCTTGGCCTACTGTTTGCAACGTATTAGGGTATGCCCAGATTCCCTTTGGCCCTCTCCCTGAAGGCCCTCATGCAATACATACAATAATACTCATAGGGAGGGGAAATAGCATCTTCTAGAGAGCGGGATGGTTAAAAATGTTGCCATATTTCTGGCAATCCAAATGAAAAGCCACAGGTGTTTTGTTTTTTGTTTTCTCTACCACAGGGTGCTGGGCACACAGAAAAAAGTAGTTTCCTTCTCCCATTCCTTGGCATTGCTACGTAGCCTATTTCCCACTAACTTTTATTTTAATTGCAACCACACTACAACGTGATTTAAAATCATGACCTCTGAGCACACATGAATGGAACTTCCTGTTGACATCAACTTCTAACCAAGGTGATCCCACAGCTCTGTAAGAGTGTCACCGTTGCCATGCTGCAGGGCAGTTAGGTGTAAGACACATGCTTTTCTCAAAGTAAAAGTGATTTCAATTCCTCTCTTCACAACACTGAATCATGTGCTCCTAGAGTTGAGGGAATGCAGGTTCTGGGAAAGGATCTTGACTCAGTAAGCCCTCCATTGTCACTGGGGGAAGAATTTCCCTTCCCAGTCCTTACCTGGATCTGATTATCATGTTCCTTGATCTCTAAAGTGAAGTGAGTGAAGTCTCTCAGTGGTGTCCAATTCTTTGCAGCCCCATGGACTATAGCCCGCCAGGCTCCTTCATCCATCGGATTCTTCAGGCAAGAATACTGGAGAGGGTTGCCATTTCCTCCTCCAGGGGGTCTTTCTGACCCAGGGATTGAACCTGCATCTCCCGAACTGCAGATAGACTCTTTACTGTCTGAGCTACCAGGGAAGTCCTTGATCTCTAAAAGGTAGACCTAAATACTTACTTGGCTAAGTTTTAAATTTGAAATCATGTATATTCAGCCCCTGGTACCTATTAGACACAGTAGCCATGAACTCTAATTATTCATCATGATTCAAACAGAGAGAGGAAACAGAGCCAAAAGTCTATGATCATCACCCACATGTGTGTCCTTGATGTCCACTTGGTTGTTTTGTCTTTTGAAATTCCAAAGACACTGGCTTCTCCTTCATCCCACACATGGTGGAAGGGTCACTGCCCCTTTTCATCTCTCTCTCAAGGACTCTCACAGGCCTGATTTGGATCAGATCTATGTTTCTCTGGTCATTCTCCTGTGTTTCTTTCTTCGTGGAATTAGATTAGCTTAGGGAGCATCTCTGGTGGTTCAAGGGTAAAGAATCTGCCTTCAGTACAGGAGATGTGCAAGAGACCTAGGATTGAATCCCTGGGTCAGGAAGATCCCCTGAAGAAGGGCCTGGCAACCCACTCCAGTATTCTTGCCTAGAGAATTCCATGGACAGAGGAGCTTGTTGGGCTATGTTCCATAGAGTCACAAAGAGTTGGACATGAAAGTTATGACCAACCTAGATAGCATATTAAAAAGCAGAGACACTACTTTGCCAACAAAGGTCCGTCTAGTCAAGGCTATGGATTTTCCAGTGGTCATGTATGGATGTGAGAGTTGGACTGTGAAGAAAGCTGATCACTGAAGAATTGATGCTTTTGAACTGTGGTGTTGGAGAAGACTCTTGAGAGTCCCTTGGACTGCAAGGAGATCCAACCAGTCCATTCTAAAGGAGATCAGTCCTGGGTGTTCATTCACTGACGCTAAAGCTGAAACTCCAATCCTTTGGCCACCTCATGCGACAAGTTGACTCACTGGAAAAGACTCTGATGTTGGGAGGGATTGGGGGCAGGAGGAGAAGGGAATGACAGCGGGTGAGATGGCTGGATGGCATCACCGACCCGACGGACATGAGTTTGAGTGAACTCCGGGAGTTGGTGATGGACAGGGAGGCCTGGCGTGCTGTGATTCATGGGGTCGCGGAGAGTTGGACACGACTGAGCAACTGAACTGAACTGAACTGAACTGACCCCTCGCCATTAGGAATGTATCACTGATTATGTTTCTCAGTTTCCCTGATAGCTCAGTTGGTAAAGAATCTGCCCTCAATGCAGGAGACCCCAGTTCAATTCCTGGGTTGGGAAGATCCACTGGAAAAGGGATAGGCTACCCACTCCAGTATTCTTGGTCTTCCCTTGTGGTTCAGCTGGTAAAGAATCTGTCTGCAATGCAGGAGACCTGGGTTCAACCCCTGGGTTGGGAAGATGCCCTGGAGAAGGGAAAGGCTACCCACTCCAGTATTCTGGCCTGGAGAATTCCATGAACTGCATAGTCCATGGCGTCACAAAAAGTTAGACACAACTGAGCGACTTTCACATGTTTCTCAGCAGGCTCCATTTTCCCACCTGTCACTCAGTACCCTTTGCTTCTCCCTCCTTTCCTCTCACTTTTCATCTCTCTCATCCCACATGGAAGACCTTCCCACACAAAAGCAGCAGCCCATTAAGTATTTTCCTAATCAAACATGGTTCCAGCATTCGAGAGTCTCTGGTGTTGAAGAAACATTTTTTATTCCACAAAGTGGGGGAAACTCAGAAGTACAAAGGTCTTTTGGACTCCAGGTTAAGCCCACCATATAAGGTTTTGTGAGTTGTGCAGTGCTCGAAGGTGTCTGGCTGAGAAAGTAAGTAGGGGCCAAAAGGTAGCCGGTTCTCCACTCTCCAAGCTGTGTGTCCCTTGATGTTAGGGTACTTCTCCCTGGGTCAACCACTGAGGTAGAAATAGCCTTTTCAAATTATCTCCCTGGGTGGGTAGAAACTGTTATGGTGTGTTCTCTTAACTCAACAGTCTCGAGGGGCGCCATTTTCTCATTCTCACAAAGGTACATGTCAGCAACGGCCTTGCTTGAAGTCAGGTCATTGGCGATCAAGTTGGGTAAGTCAGAGCCCAGGATTGAAGTAGCGCAGTGTCAGTAATTGAGTGGAAATCGCGGTGGGGCTGTGTCAATTTGAGGGAAAGACATCTACAGTTCTCCCCAAGCTGTCACTGGGAGGTATCATTTGCATATAAAACAAATATTTAAAATTAGCCATGCAGCAAACAATCAGAAGCTGCCTTTTCAGACATCACTCCTTCAAAGCAACAGCAGGCATTGAAATATACCTCTAGGTGTGCTCACCTGGATGGCGGTGATGTGACTTAAGCCTGGATAAATTTCTATGACAGGTGACATTTTCAGATATGAAAGGGAAAATGAAATAAAAATAATGAAATAAAATGACATAAAATAAATAAAACACCAACTCCTTTATACTCCAATGGCTATGTTGTTGATCAGCCACTAAATTGTGTCCAACTTTTTGCAACCCCTGAACGGCAGCATGCCAGGCTCCTGTCTTCCACTGTCTCCCAAAGTTTGCTCAAATTCATGTCCACTGAGTCAGAGATGCTAACTGACCATTTCATACACATCCACGACTGAACGTCATTTCCACTTTGGCACAGGCGCTTCATTCTTTCTGGAGCTATTGGGAATTGCCCTCCACTCTTCCCCAGTAGCATATTGGACACCTTCAGAACTGGGGGCGGGGAGGGGGCTCACCTTCCAGTGTCATATCTTTTTGTTTTTTCATACTGTTCATGGGGTTCTTGTGGCAAGAATACTGGAGTGGGTTGCTATTCACTCCTGCAGTGGACCACAGTTTGTTAGAGCTCTTCACTATGACCTGTCTGTCTTGGTGGCCCTGCACAGCATGACTCATAGCTTCACTGAGTTACCAAAGCCCCTTGGCCACAAGGCTATGATCCATGAAGGGGACCTTGGTTGAGAGTTAAATGTGGTGATGCATTTAGAATAGTGGCTGACCGTGGTAAATACTCAATAATGTGAGTCACAACTGCCATTATTCCAGAGGTGAAAGCTGACATACTTGTAAATGGACCAATCAGAATGGAGGACACCTATGGACAATCAAATTTGGCCTTAGACAGTCAAATTTGGCCTTGAAGTACAAAATGAAGCAGGTTAAAGGCTAACAGAGTTTTGCCAAGAGAATGCACTGGTCATAGCAAACACCCTATTCCAACAACACAAGAGAAGACTCTACACTTGGACATCACCAGATGGTCAACACTGAAATCAGATTAATTATATTCTTTGCAATCAAAGATGGAGAATCTCTATCCAGTCAACAAAAACAAGACCGGGAGCTGACTATGGCTCAGATTATGAATACCTTATTGCCAAATTCAGACTTAAATTGAAGAAAGTAGGGAAAACCACTAGACCATTCAGGTATGATCTAAACCAAATCCCTTATGATTATACCATGGAAATAGATTCAAAGGATGAGATCTGATAGACAGAGTCCCTGAAGAACTATGGACCTCTGTCCATACTTTGTGACATTGTACAGAAGGTGGTGATCAAGACCATTCCCAATAAAAAGAAATGCAAAAAGGCAAAATGGTTGTCTGAGGAGGCCTTACAAATAGCTGAGAAAAAGAAGCTAAAGGCAAAGGACAAAAGGAATGATACACCCATCTGAATGCAGAATTCCAAAGAATAGCAAGGAGAGATAAGAAAGCCTTCCCCAGTGATCAATGCAAAGAAATAGAGGAAAACAACAGAATGGGAAAGACTAGAGATATCTTCAAGAAAATTAGAGATACCAAGGGGACATTTCATGCAAAGATGGGCTCAATAAAGGACAGAAATGGTAGGGACCTAACAGAAGCAGAAGATATTAAGAAGAGGTGGCAAGAATACACAGAAGAACTGTACAAAAAAGAGCTTCATGACCCAGATAATCACGATAGTGCGATCACTCACCTAGAGCCAGACATCCTGGAATGCGAAGACAATTGGGCCTAGGAAGCAACACACGAACAAAGTTAGAGGAGGTGATGGAATTCCGGTTGAGCTATTTCAAATCCTAAAAGATGATGCTGTGAAAGTGCTGCACTCAATATGCCAGCAAATTTGGAAAATTCAGCAGTGGCCTCAGGACTGGAAAAGGTTAGTTTTCATTCCAATTCCAAAGAAAGGCAATGCAAAGAATGTTCGAACTACCACACAATTGCACTCATCTCACACACTAGCAAAGTAATGCTCAAAATTCTTCAAGCCAGACTTCAAAAATACATGAATCATGAACTTCCAGATGTTCAAGCTGGTTTTAGAAAAGGCAGAGGAACCAGAGATCAAATTGCCAACATCTAACATAGAAAAAGCAAGAGAGTGCCAGAAAAACATCTACTTCTGTTTTATTGGCTACGCCAAAGCCTTTGACTGTGTGGATCACAATAAACTGTGGAAAATTCTTAAAGATATAGGAATACCAGACCGCCTTACCTGCCTCCTGAGAAACCTGTATGCAGGTCAAGAAACAACAGTCAGAACAGGACATGGAACAACAGACTGGTTCCAAATTGGGACAGAAGTACGTGAAGGCTGTATATTGTCACCCTGCTTATTTAACTTATATGCAGAGCACATCATGAGAAATGCTGGACTGGATGAAGCACAAGCTGGAATCAAGATCACTGGGAGAAATATCAATAACCACAGATATGCAGATGATACCACCTTTATGGCAAAGTGAAGAAGAACTAAAGAGCCTCTTGATGAAAGTGAAAGAGGAGAGTGAAAAAGTTGGTTTAAAACTCAACATTCAGAAAACTAAGATCATGGCATCCCGTCCCATCACTTCATGGAAAATAGATGGGGAAACAGTGAGAGACTTTATTTGGGGGGCTCCAAAATCACTGAAGATAGTGACTGCAGCCATGAAATTAAAAGACACTTGCTCCTTGGAAGAAAAGCTATAACCAACCTAGACAGCATATTAAAAAGTAGAGACATTATTTTGCCTACAAAGGTCCATCTAGTGAAAGCTATGGTCTTTCCAGTAGTCATGTATGGATGTGAGAGTTGGACTATAAAGAAGGCTGAGTGCCAAAGAACTGATGCTTTTGAACTGTGGTGTTGGAGACGACTCTTGAGAGTCCCTTGGACTGCGAGGAGATCCAACCAGTCCATCCTAAAGGAAATCAGTCCTGAATATTCATTGGAAGGACTGATGCTGCAGCTGAAACTCCAATACTTTGTTCATGTGATGTGAAGAACTGACTCACTGGAAAAGACCCTGATGCTGAGAAAGATTGAAGGCAGGAAGAAAAGGGGACGACAGAGGATGAAATCGTTGGATGGCATCACCAACTCAATGGATATAAGTTTGAGTAAGCTCTGGGAGTTGGTGATGGACAGGGAAGCCTGGCGTGTTGCAGTCCACGGGGTCGCAAAGAGTCGGACATGACTGAGCGACTGAGCTGAACTGAATGGAAAATCAGATTTAGTCATTATTTGACCTGATTTTTCTCACTTGATCAAAATATATAATTCAAATAATAAATCAGTGATTTTTGAGTAGGCTAAGAGTGTTACACATTTCATTTTATTTAATACTTGTGATAACCTCATGTAGCAGGGAATAGCATTATCACCACATTATAGATGAGGAAACCAAGGCAAGGAGAAATTAAATAAGTTGGCCAAAGTCACACCTCTAGCATTGAACCTCACACCACAGCTTGTTCCCATGACCGTCTGCCAGACTGTTCCCGTCATTCCATTCCATTCTGCTCAAGGCACTGTGTAGGGACACACCCATCTTCTTTGATTTAGCAGGTAAGGCTTTTTGGTAATGTAGTCACTGTACCCCAATAAATAAGTTTTTTTTTAACCACTCTATGCTTTTCTGTATTTTCCAGTTTCCCACAATTGTTCTAGTATTTTTTATAATTGGACAAAGAGTGGTAAATAAAAGCAAATACTAGTCAAATGTAAAGGAGAAGACAAATTGATGCTTCCCACTCAACCAAAGGGACTATGGATTTGTGTTATTAATTAAAATGCTTTCTTCAGCACAGATACTGCATCCCCATTAGCTCATCTTGTCTTCACGCTGTGTGGGAGGGGGAGCTTATATCCATATTGGAGCAAGATTAAACATCCCAGAGGGAAGTGGATGCAGAAAATGTAGTGACAGGCAGCCCGGATACAGGAGCCCCAATCCTCCAGGGCCTAAATCATTCATGTTGGCCATGTTCAGATGCCCCTCATATGCAGGCAGAGCAGGACAAGCCACTTCTGTGATCTGAAACTACTGTTTATCCTTTCTCCAACTAGAACATTTGTTTTTAATTTACTGAGCATGAGAATTATGTGGGGGTACTTGTTAAAAGCGTAGATTCTCCCACTAAGAAATATTACTTTATTCCAACAGGAGGAATTCCAGGACCCTTCATCCCCACGAAATACTTTAGAAGGTTTAGCTGAGAGCATTCCTTCCACTTTGCTTTGGGTGGGAAGTGCGTACAGCCACAGAGCACTTTCTCTGGGCCAGGTCTGGACTAAGCATTTCAAAACCACATTCTCATTTCACCCTCGTGACCACCATCTTTAGCACCATTTTATAAATGAGTAAACGGAGACAGTTTAACCCAGACTTATCAGTCCCCGATACTTTGGCCCCCTGAGCTGACTCACTGCAAAAGACCCTGATGCTGGGAAAGGAGAAGAATGGGGTGACAAAGGATGAGATGGCTGGAGGGAATCACCGACTTAATGGATATGAGTTTGAGCAAGGTCCAGGAGATAGTGAAGGACAGGGAAGCCTGGCGTGCTGCAGTCCAGGGGGTCACAAAGAGTCAGACACAACAATAAATCAGCCCCCAGGGCCTTCCCTCTTGTCCAGCATACTAGCAACCATTTCCAGATCCAGGTCTACCAGCTGGTCCATCATGGTCACTAAGATTTTTGTTAAAATACATATTCCCAGGTTCACCCTAGAATCACTGAAGCAGAACCCGAATTAAGGGCCCAGATTCTGAATTTTTACTAAGTGTTCCAGGAGGTGTGTGATGTGCAGACAGGCTTACACCCTCTATTTCTGTCCACGTAGGGCTGCTGGTGTACCCTGGCACACTTACCTAAATCAGTGAAACATCAGTGCATCTCCATCCTGACTGGTAGAAATGTGCTCACCCCAATCTCTGGTGTCCCAGCCTCCTCCTGCACCATCCCAGCCACTTGACCAGAACTCCAGCTAATAGAGGGCTGTTCCCAGCTCACTCAGGGTCTTCAAGGGTCTATGCCAATGCTGAAGCCATTGCATGTCCTGATTTGTGGGTGCTCAAACATACCTGTTATCAAGGATTTTGAGTATCACCGTGTACATGAGTACATCTCCCTCTTGAGATCATCTGCCCTGGAAGTCAGGAAAGATGACTGACACATCTTTTCATTGTAAACGGGACCTTACGCATAGTCAAATATTCATTAAACTGAGGTTTTTTGTTTATTTTTTTTAATCTCAACTGTATGAGTTTTGTTCTCATGTGTGTTGGAAGAAGGAGCCTGCACAGACAGGAGACAGAGCAGATATGACCCAGACCAATTCCTGGAGGTGGTACAGCAGGGTGGACTTTGGGAAGCCTGGGACCAACTACCAGGGACTCAGGAAGACAAGAAATCAGTGTCATTGCAGAAAGAGAAAATGGGGAGCTCAGCAGACTAGGGGTCCTCTAGGAGACATTTGTTCAATGTTAGATGAGTGAACATAACAAAAGAATTGCAATTGGGCTCATTTTTCAAATAATTTAAAGAGAAGAAAGGACCTGCGGGTAGAAGTATGTCAGTTTCAATTCCATTGTAGCCGCCACATGTGGAAAAGACATTAAATTCTCAGGAAGGAACCCATTAAGCGAAATAAACGTCACAGTAGCCAAACATTATTGGCTCCCTGACTTCCACAGATAACTTTAGAGATGGGTTATTTCCTTAGTTGAGAAATCATGGCCATGTATTTTCAATGGAAATAAGTTTTGAAACCTCTAACATGTTTGAGGAAAAGAAATATTTTTGACGCTCCATTCCAATAATATAGATAATGCAGAATAATCTCTCAGGTAAATCAGCAAGGTGGAGCATCACGGGAAGGCTGGCTCTGCCCCCACCCCCACCTTTCCTTTCTGGAATGTATGTATCGTCTCCCATACTGCTCTTGTGCTTCAGGAAAGCAATAAGAAACTCAGGGTGATACACTGAACGTGTTTGAGGCAGAGCTGCCTTTCTGTACCACTGGCACACCCACTAGCTCCCTTGGCACCCGCTCAAGTCCACTGACCGGGGTGTTGCAGCACAATCTAAGAATGTCTAACTAATTAACCCCTGATTATGGCAAAATGAGGTTTTTAATAGAGGAGAGTGTGCCAAGGCTCCATTTGGGAGACGTAGAGGAAAAATAAAAAGTCAAACTGTAACCAAGCCAACTCAGAGCAGGAGAGAGAGAGATCAGTGAAGAATGCAGATGCAAGCAACCAGACTATTCCCAGAGTCTCGGCTGCAAGATTTCCAAGTTGAGGTCAGCTTTGAAAATAAATTTTTCGACTTGGCTATTCAGGACAAATTTCAAACCATCCAGGAGCCTCCTGGTTGGAAAATGGATGCAGTGGCTATTTGTTGTAGGGGGAAAAAGAGTGAAAGTGAAAAAGTGTTAGTCTACCAGTCCAGTCTGACTCTTTGCAACCCCATGAACTCTAACTCACCAGGCTCTTCTGTCCATGGGATTCTCCAAGTATGACTACTGGAGTGGGTTGCCCTGCCCTTCTCCAGGGGATCATCCCAACCCAGGGATCAAACCCAGGTCTCCTACATTGCAGGCAGATTCTTTACTATTTGAGCTACCCAGGAAGCCCTCATATACTGTAGGCATCTTTATTGTGGAGGTGGCCCCCAAAGCAGCCTCCAGACCCTAAGGAACAGCAGTCTTGTTAGAGAAAGGTCATTGATCCCCTAGGTCTCTGCTTCCTGTGTTTCCGCTTTTACTTTCTGGTGGAGAAAACTAAAAGACAAAAATATTTTACAGTAAGGAAGCCTTTCCATTCTTTGTGAACCCAATATTTTCATACAATAGTGAACCCAATATTTTCATTCTTTCCACAGCAGTGAGTTTTTGGTAGAAAATGAAGTCATAAGATTTGCTGATGTTTTAGAAATCACTCAAAGGGATTTCTCAAAAAGAAGTCACCATAAGTGTCTAGAGCAACTGATGTCAGGGAGCTATTAACTAAAGATAAAATATATTATATATTTATTAGACATGAGTTTGATCCCTGGGTCTGAAAGATGCCCTGGAAGAGAAAATGGCATGCCTCCAGTATTCTTACCTAAAGAATTCCATGGACTGAGAAGCCTGGTGGGCTACAGTCCATGGGGTCAAAAAGAGCCAGACATGACTGAGCACAGCACAGGATATATATTTATATATATATATATAAATGTATATATAAATACATATGCAGAAGCATACATATATTTATATATGCCAAAGAGATCAAGAACAGAGGGAAAGAATACACAAAAGAACTGTACAAAAAACCATCTTAATGAACTGGATAATCACTATGGTGTGGTCAGTCACCCAGAGCTAGACATTCTGGAGTTTGAAGTCAAGTGGGCTTTAGGAAGCACTGCTGTCAATAAAGCTAGTGGATGTGATGGAATTCCAGTAGAGCTATTCAAAAGTCTAAAAGATGATGCTATAAAAGTGTTGCACTCAGTATGTCAGCAAATCTGGAAGACCCAGCAGTGGCCACCAGGACTGGAAAAGGTCAATACTCATCCCAGTCCCCAAGAAGGGCAGTACTAAAGAATGTTCAAACCATTGGACAATTGCACTCATTTCCCATGCTAGTAAGGTCATGCTTAAAATCTGGCATTCAGCATTATTTGAACCAAGAACTTCCAGATGTCCAAGCTGGGTTTAGAAAAGGCAGAGGAACCAGAGATCAAATTGTCAACATTTGTTGGGTCACAGAGAAAGCAAGGGAATTCCAGAAAAACATCTACCTCTGCTTCATTGACTACACTAAAGCCTTTGGCTGTGTGGATCATAACAAACTGTGGAAAGCTCTTAAAGAAATGGGAATTCCAGACCATCTTAAGTGTCTCCTGAGAAACCTGTGTGTGGATCAAGAAGCAACAGTTAGAACCCTGTATGGAACAAAGGACTGGCTCAGGATTGAGAAAGGAGTATGACAGGGCTGCCTGTTGTCACCTGCTTATTTAACCTATATGCTAAGCACGTCATGAGAAATGCCAGGATGGATGAGTTACAAGCTGGAATCAAGACAGGCGGGAGAAACATCAAAAACCTCAGATATGCAAATGATAACACTCTAATGGCAGAAAGTGAAGAGGAACTAAAGAACCTCTTGATGAGGGTGAAGGAGAGTGAAAAAGCCAGCTTAAAACTAAATATTAAAAAAAACTAAGAACACAACATCCAGCCCTATGGCTTCATGGCAAATAGAAGGGGAAAAGGTGGAAGTGGTGACAGATTTCCTCTTCTTGGGCTCTAAATTCATCACGGACAGTGACTGCAGTCATGAAATCAGAAGACGATCACTTCTTAGCAGGAAAACTATGACAAACCTAGACAGTGTGTTGAAAGCAGAGATGTCACCCTGCCGACAAAGGTCTGTATAGTCAAGGCTATGGTCTTCCCAATGGTCGTGTATGGTTTTGAGAGCTGGAGCGTAAAGAAGGCTAAGCACCAGAGAATCGATGGTTTCGAACTGTTCGAGAAGACTCTTGAGAGTCCCTTGGACAGCAAGGAGGTCAAACCAGTCAATCTTAAGGGAAATCAACCCTGAATATTCATTGGAAGGACTAATGCTGAAGATGAAGCTCCTGTATTTTCATCACCTGATGCCAACAGCAGACTCATTGGAAAAGTCCCTAATGCTGGGAAAGATTGAGGGCAGAAAGAGAAGAGGGTGTCAGAGGATGAGACAGCTGGATGGCATCACCAATGCAATGGACATGAACTTGAGCAAATTCCAGCAGATGGTGAGGAACAGGGAAGCCTGGTGTGCTGCAGTCCATGGGGTCGCAAAGAGTCGGACCTGACTGGGTGATTGAACAACGTCATATATATATTTCTTTTTCCTGTATCTAGCTCCCTCGAGTACCATGGTTTTCTATCTTAGAATCAGCAAAGAGTTTGGAGTTTGGAACATCTGAGTTCAAATCTCAGCTTCTCTCTCTTGAATGAAGCTGAGCAAATTTCTTACTTTTTTCTGTGCCTCCACAGTCTCAACTGTAAAATGGGAATGATCATTGCTGACTGAGGATACTCTAGAGAGCTTAGTTCAGAGGAAGGGAGGATGGTCCTCCTCCAGCTTTACTTTACACTTTGTCATCTGCTCCCAAAGAACTCAGAACCCACGAAGTCTAAAGACAAGACAGTTTGTAAACTTAGAGCTCATAGAAGAGAAGAGCAGTCCCAGAGCCAGGGAAAGGGAGATACCACGCAGGCCCCTGCATGGTTGTTCCCTTTCTCCATTTGACAGAACAACATTCTGGCCTCCAGTTCTTCCCTGATTAAAAAACAAAAGCCTCCATGTATATCATTGTGTGCGTGTGTGCTAAGTCACTTCAGTCTTGTTCAACTCTTTGCAACCCTATGGGCTGTAGCCCACCAGGTTCCTCTGTCCATGGGATTTTCCAGGTAAGAATACTGGAATAGGTTGCTGTGTCCCCCTCCAGGAGATCTTCCCAACCCAGGGATCTAACCCATGTCTCTTGCATCTCCTACATTGGTAGGCGGGTTCTTTACCGCTAGTGCCACCTGGGAAGCCCATGTATATCAACAGGTGAACATAAATTTCTAAGGAGAAAGAAAAACAACATTCTATCTGAGCATGGTTGGCCAAAACACCCCAACACTTTATAAAACCCGCTTGTGAACACCATGGTTCCTGATTATTAACATTATGGTTAAAAAAACATTCCTCCACCTTGCTTTTGGCTGAAGACTGGAGCAGAACTTTCAGAACAAAGAAAATGACCTTCTTCAGAAAAAGTTAGCTTTTTTTTCCAAGACTGAACACAGAATGAATATGAACATATTTTCACAGTGAATTTTATAACAGGAATTACCAGACCAAAACAACACTATGCTGATTAAACTGGAGACTTTAAAAGAGTGATCTGTTGCATCTGGACAGAGAGGCCTGGCGTGCTGTGATTCATGGGGTCGCAGAGAATCGGACATGACTGAGCAACTGAACTGAACTGAATTGAACACATTAGAAACATCTGGAGAGCTTAAAAATGAATAACCACCTCCCACACACACACCCAATGTCCAGGCACTCTCCCTACCCAGAGATTGTGACTTATTTGGTCTGGGAAGTGTGAAAGTGTTAGTTGCTCAGTTGTGTCTGACTCTTTGTGATCCCATGGACTGTAGGCCACCAAACACACCAGGCTCCTCTGTCCATGGAATTCTCTAGACAAGAATACTGGAATGGTTGCCATTTCCTTCTCCAGAGGATCTTCCCAACCCAGGGATCAAAGCCATTGCAGGCAGATTCTTTATCATCTGAGCTACTAGGGAAGGCCAGGCATCTCTGGGCTTCACAGCTCCCACAGAGACTTTAACATGAAGTTCAGATTTGGGCACCACTGCTCTAAAATTGTTTCCTTTGGGGCTTTTTGTGGCTGCCAGTGCAAAATAAAAACCAGAGATTGATGTTTATGTAAATGTAGACACCTTACCCTTTCTGACTCTGAGTTCCAGAAAAAGCTAGCTAGGGTGTCCTGATCCCCAAGGAATACTGGGTGTGGTCTCAGATTCAAAGAGATGAAAAAAAATCATCATAAAGCTCATTTAACAAATGCAGATTCACTGGGAGAAGGTTTCTAATGGGGAACCTGCCATTGGCCATAGCTGCATTCTCTGGTGGGGTGAAAAGACTGAAAGAGACTTGTTCAACAAGGAAGAGGAGAAACTGGCAAGGAAATGCAACCACTGTGTATCACTGCATGCTTCCTCTAGGAAACAGATCTAATGCAGCCAGCATGACAGAGAGAAACCTTCTGAGCACAGACTTAACCATCTGTTCTGCTGGCTGTGCTTGGTCCACAGTAAGGTGAGCTGCAAATCCTCAGAAACAAAAACCATCTATCTATCAATCACCACTAACATTACACCTTAAACTAGTAATTTTTTAAGTGGCCTAAGCACAGTTTTGATCGATAAGTCTTGAGTGGGTCTTTACACTGGGAAACCTTCCAAATAGCCATGGCTCATCTGCCTATGATCATCAGGGTCTGAGAAAAGCAATCTCTGCCCCCAGACCCTCCTCTAGTCTCTCATAAACATGGCCACTCTATGGGCCCCTCCCCATTGTCCTTATCCAGTGACAAGGACACTGTATCACTTGTTTCTTTTGGTGGGGGCAGATCCTTATATCACTATTAGGCAAGTTTTATCTTTGGGGCTTGTAGTAGATTTAATTATTGGTCTTAATTATGTCCTCCTTTGGAACAGTATTTAGACACCTACCTCCTTGCCGCGATTTCCTGGTGGACAGTGTTTCCCTACCATCTGCCTTCAGGCTTGGTCGTTTGACTTGCCTTGGCCAGTGGGTTGATAAAAAGTGCCAGCAGAGACTTGAATTGTGCTTTTGTGATTGATTACACTTGCTGCCTTATGCTTTAATCATTGTCATGACATACACCTGCCCTGGCTCACCTGCCCCTCCAAAGAGGATGAGAGATGTGTGGAATTGACCTGAACCCAGCTTCTAGCTTGGAGCAGAGTGTAACCTAGAACAGTGGTCCCCAGCCTTTTACGCATCAGGGACTGGTTTTGTGGAAGACAGTTTTTCCACAGAAAGGGGGTGGGGAGATGGTTTGGGGATGATTCAAGCACATTATGTTTAATTAAACACTTTATTTCTATTACTATTATATCAGCTCCTTAGATCATCAGGAACTCGATCCCAGAGGTTAGGGACCCCTGGCCTAGTTCATCTATCAATCACCACTAACATTGCACCTTTACTAGTTTGTAACTGGTATAGCTAGCTGGCCCACAAATCTCTGCATCAGAAATAAATACTTGTTACTATATGAAACTGAGTTTTAGCATTGTTTGGGATGTATTGTTGTTTTGACATTAACTATATATTAAGTGCATGGCCTTCAACTTTGGACCTTTTCAGTTGTTCAGTTTCTGAGTCGTGTCTGACTCTTTGAGACCCCATGGACTGCAGCACACCAGGTTCCCGTATCCTCTACTACCTCCTGGAGTTTGCTCAAACTCATGTCCATCGAGTTGGTGATGCTATTCAACTATCTCATCCTCTGCTGCCTCCTCCTTTTACCTTCAATCTTTCCCAGCATCAGAGTCTTTTCCAGTGAGTCAGCTCTTCACATCAGGTGATCAAAATATTGGAGCTTCAGCTTCAGCATCAGTCCTTCTAATGAATATTCAGGGTTGATTTCCTTTTGGATTGACTGTCTGGATCTCCTTGCAGTCCAAGGGACTCTCAAGAGTCTTCTCCAACATCACAGTTCAAAGCATCAATTCTTCCACACTCAGCCTTCCTCATGGTCCAATTCTCACATCCATATATGACTACTGGAAAAACCATGTGTGAAAGTCACTCAGCTGTGTCTGACTTTTTGCGACCCCATGGTCTGTCCATGGAATTCTCCAGGTAAGAATACTGAAGTGGATTGCCATTCCCCTCTCTAGGGATCAAACCCAGGTCTCTTGCATTGCAGGCAGATTCTTTACCATCTGAGCTATCAGGGAATCTATAGCTTTGACTCTAAGAACCTTTGTCAGCAAAGTGATGTCTCTGCTTTTAATACATTGTGTAGGTTTGTCATAGCTTTCCTTCCAAGGACCAAGTTTCTTTTAATCTCATGGCTGTGGTCACCATCCACAGTGATTTTGGAGCCCAAGAAAATAAAAGCTGTCACTGCTTCTACTTTTTCCCCTTCTGTTTGCCATGAAGTAATGGAACCAGATGCCATGATCTTAGCTTTTGGAATGTTGAGTTTCAAGCCAGCTTTTCCACTCTTCTCTTTCACCTTCATTAAGAGGCTCCTTACTGCCTCTTCGCTTTCTGCTTTGATACAGAAAAATCATCCTTTGCTGCCATTTCATTGTTTATGGTCTCCATTTTGAATCAGTGTCTTCAACCTGCCTGTTCTCCTTGCTGGCATGTTCTTCATCTCCCGCACCTTTCTTCCTGGACTGTTGATGGCCTTACCTGCTCCATGGAAACTGTGCTCTTGGCTGCCTCGCTGATTTGCCTTCTGCTTCCTTCTGGTATGAATTACATTGGTCTCAGTGCTGGCTTTGGTTATGCATCATTTGTGAGTGCTGGGACTTCACAACGACACACAGAGCCTCAAAGGCAGATCCCTACTGGGCTCACCCATTCCTGTGAGTTGGGTCTAGACATGTTTTCATTTTCTTCCAAGTGCACAGTGGAGAAACCTAGTGGTTAGAGTACAGGCCCAGGAGCCAAAGTGTGTGAACTTGGGAGACCATTTAATGTCTTTACCTACAAACTGAGGAGGGAAATGCCTGCCTCCTAGGATGGCAGTGAGGATTCATTCATGGAAAGAACTTGACTCAGAACCTGGCACAAAGCAAGAGCTATGTAAGTTTTTGCTCTTATTATCATAATCATTATCCTTCATCTTCCTCAAATTACTGCATTGTACATCCAACTCTCAACATCCTACTCTGTGACTGACATGACACACATGACTAGTCAACCAAGAGTTGACTCTCTGAGATGTAAGTGGTGTCTTAATGCTTAAGCACCAGGCTTCTCAAATTGAAGTGTGCATGTCCCTTAGGATACAATTCTGCTAACAAGCACTCAGAAGCCATGGAATAAATATGGTGCAACTTTCCCAAATGTGAATTTTGCTTGACAATGTTATTAGAAACACTACTTTTATGTACTGAAGTTATTTTTTTTTTAATCTTATTAGCTTGAATAGAATTTCGCTTAGAGAAGAAATTCCTGGGGTAGAAAGTAAGGACCCTGAAGTAAAGAGTCAAAACAAATATAACAATGAAGGATATTTTTGGTTTCAAGTGACAGAAAAATGAACTCAAATTGGCATTAAAAACAGAGGGAATTTATTACTTCTTATACCTACAAGTCAGGAAAATTTGGTTTTGGATAAAGCTTGATCTTCAAATAATTTTACCAAGGACCCAGATTTTGTGTATCTTCTTTGCTTTCTTGCCTTTTGGCTGAGATCAAGTGTAGTGTGGGGGCTTTCCAGGTGGCACAGTGGTAAAGAATCTGCCTATTAACGCAAGAGACACAAGAGACCCAGGTTCCATCCCTGGGTTGGGAAGATTCCCCTGGAGGAGGAAATGGCAACCCACTCCAGTATTCTTGCATGGAAAATTCCATGGATAGAGGAGCCGCTACAGCCCATCAGTGCAGTTCAGTTCAGTTGCTCAGTCGTGTCTGACTCTTTGCGACCCCATGAATCACAGCACACCAGGCCTCCCTGTCCATCACCAACTCCTGGAGTTCACTAAAACTCATGTCCATCGAGTCGGTGATGCCATCCAGCCATCTTATCCTCTGTCATCCCCTTCTCCTCCTGCCCCCAATCCCTCCCAGCATCAGAGTCTTTTCCAGTGAGTCAACTCGTCGCATGAGGTGGCCAAAGTATTGCAGTTTCAGCTTTAGCATCAGTCCTTCCAATGAACACCCAGGATTGATCTCCTCTAGAATGGACTGGTTGGATCTCCTTGCAGTCCAAGGAACTCTCAAGAGTCTTCTCCAACAACACAGTTCAAAAGCATCAATTCTTCGGCGATCAGCTTTCTTCACAGTCCAACTCTCACATCCATACATGACCACGGGAAAAACCATAGCCTTGACTAAATGGGCCTTTGTTGGCAAAGTAATGTCTCTGCTTTTTAATATACTATCTAGGTTGGTCATAACTTTCCTTCCAAGGAGTAAGCATCTTTTAATTTCATGGCTGCAATCAGCATCTGTAGTGATTTTGGAGCCCAAAAAAATAAAGTTTGACACTGCTTCCACTGTTTCCCCATCTATTTCCCATGAAGTGATGGGACCAGATGCCATGATCTTAGTTTTCTGAATGTTGAGCTTCAAGCCAACCTTTTCACTCTCCTCTTTCACTTTCATCAAGAGGCTCTTTAGTTCCTCTTCACTTTCTGCCAAAAGGGTGGTGTCATCTGCATATCTGAGGTTATTGATATTTCTTCCAGCAATCTTGATTCCAGCTTGTGCTTCTTCCAGCCCAGCGTTCCTCATGATGTACTCTGCATATAAGTTAAATAAGCAGGGTGACAATATACAACCTTGATGTACTCCTTTTCCTATTTGGAACCAGTCTGTTGTTCCATGTCCAGTTCTAACTGTTGCTACCTGACCTGCATCAGGTTTCTCAAGAGGCAGGTCAGGTGGTCTGGTATTCCCATCTCTTTCAGAATGTTCCACAGTTTATTGTGAGCCACACAGTCAAAGGCTTTGGCATAGTCAATGAAGCAGAAACAGATGTTTTTCTGGAACTCTCTTGCTTTCTCCATGATCCAGCGGATGTTGGCAATTTAATCTCTGGTGCCTCTGCCTTTTCTAAAACCTGCTTGAACATCTGGGAGTTCACGGTTCACATATTGCTGAAGCCTGGCTTGGAGAATTTTGAGCATGACTTTACTAGCGTGTGAGATGAGTGCAACTGTGCGGTAGTTTGACATTCTTTGGCATTGCCATAGGGTTGCACAAAGTCTGACATGACTGAGGGGTTGAGTTTGCCTTTGCGCGTGCGCACACACACACTTTACTTTCCATGGTGTCCGGCTTCACCCTCAAATTCTGGTAGTTTCTCATCCCCCAGTTCTGAGTTCTCTCCTTGGGATAATAAAGAGGCTGAAGTAGTTCCTATCTCAAGATACATCATCCAGAGAAAAGGAATTCATCTCTTCTAATATCACCTCCTTAAGACCTGGGTTTCGTTCTCTGTCATTGGCTTGCATTGGGTCATATTCAACTCCGAACCAATCACTGTAGCCAGGAAGCTGGGACATGCTGATTGGCTAAGTCTCTCAGAGCCAATCCCTGCAGCTGGGGAAGGGTTTATTCTCTCACATAAAACCGAGATTGGATGAGGGGTGCATTCTGCATTGAAAATGTAATAGGCTGTTGATGGGGAAAGGGACATGGATGTTGGGGTGGTAACCCACAAACACCCAATATCTAATAAGGTAAAGTATTAGTTGCTCAGTCGTGTGGGACTCTTTGGGACCCCATGGATTATAGCCCGCCAGGCTCCTCTGTCCGTGGGATTCTCTGGGCAAGAATACTGAAGTGGGTTGCCATTCCCTTCTCCAGGGGATCTTCACAACCCAGGGATCGAACCCACATTTCCTGCATTGCAAGCAGGAAATAGCATCTTTACCATCTGAGCCATCTGGGAACCCCAATAAAAGAGAAGATTAAATAGTTCTGCAGAAGATAAAGAAGCAATTAGTTTTTGTATCTGATAGAGAGGGAGGGAGAAGAAAAATTAACTATTTTTGAGGTGAGAGAGTGTATATATATATATATATATATATATATATATATATATACACTCACTATTCAATGTGTTTATATTATTATGGTGGGCTGCTAAATGTTTAACAACTAGCTCTCTGGGGAAACATGTAAGCTTATTCAAATCTTTACTGATATGAAGGATGTGTAGAGCACAATTTACAAATGAGAACAAAATATGGGCTATTCTTTCCCATCTAACCACTTGATTCTCACAAAATGCGTTCACGAATTTTGTAGAATTCTTGTATCTCTAGCTGATCAATGGTTGCAATTCAACCATGATTCGACAAAACCAGGCTAAAAATAAATACTTGATTACAAGTGTAGTTCTGACATGAATGTTGGTTGATATTTTCATTTATGTTGATGAATAAGATGGAAGTGAAACAAGGGTAACAGCCCTGTCAGAACTTCACTCATTTGTCAGTGACATGAGTGACTACTTGTTGACACAAGTAATAGTTTTCAAATATTGACAAAAAATTTCTTCAGCCTTTTATGTGAGTCACACATACAATACATTTTAAGTTTAATTGACCTTATTAATATAGAATTCATGAATTTTTAAGTCTAGATAATGAACAGAATTTGGTTTATTGAATTTGCCAATTTATGTGGTATAAGGACTCTCACCATGGCCAATTTCTTTCTACCAATGTAACCACTAAACATGGAATTGGGAAGAGATGTGATACCAGCTAATTTTATAATATTTCTGCCACCCAAGTATAGTAGACAACTTCAGTGCTATAGATAATAATGAAATGTAGTGAAATGAATAATAGGTAATTTGTTTGGGATAGTTTAATTATAAGTTTATATAATTTAATTTTTAATAATGACTTGGTCACAAAGAGTCCGACACAACTGAGTGACTGAACTGAACTGAACTTGTTTACCAACCAATCGCAAAAATCCTGAAAATTTAATAGCTGGCTCTTGTGAGCTTATATGAGTCTTCTCCTGCACATCACTATTCCTCCTCCCTTGTATTTTGCCCCTGTTCTTTCCCAAATAATCATTATTAGCAGCATGTACTGTACAGACCAATATCCTCTGAGAATTAATTTTAGTGGAAATCAAATATGGGTCACTTTACATGCATCAAAAAGTAGAGATGATGACCACGGAATGGTGAGAGGGTCCAGAAATGAATTTAGTGGAAGAAGGAGTTTAGAGCCTGGAGATGAACCTAAGGGTGTAAGCACCCATCCTTACCCCACTAGGGACTTTTAGAAATCTGAGGAAAGTCTGTGTGTGTGCATTGGCTAGAGCATGGGCTATTCTAGGAAAGGTAACATATTCTGGAGCCAGCTAATATCTGGGATATGAATATACATGCATATATACATATATATGTATATATGCACATGAAGATATGCATATATGTATATAATTCTTAGTATTAAAGTAGTATCCAAAATTATATCATTCTTAGGATAAAGGAGAAAGTTTCAAAGAAATTCCCCTGTGGGAATGTCTAGGCTCAAAGTTCCAACTTCTTGGGACTGTGTTTCATTCTTCTCTGATATTTGAGACATGTAGTGTGTTTCTCTTCCCTGAAAGCTTGTGTTTTTCATCTACTCTTGCCATTTTAGAGGGCTTCCCTGGTGGCTCAGACAGTAAAGAATCTGCATGCAATGTGGGAGACCTGGGTTCAATCCCTGGGTCCGGAAGATCCCCTGGAGAAGGAAATGGCTACCCACTCCAGTATCCTTGCGTGGAGAATTCCATGGACAGAGAACCCTGGTGGGCTACATACAGTCCATGGGGTCACAAACAGTTAGACACAATTGAGTGATTAACACTTGACATTTTAATCAGATGACTCCCATGTCTGACTAGTCATCAGAATCTGCCTGGAGGCATTTGAAAAAATACTGATTCCAAGACCCCAATCCTAGATGCTCTGATTCAGCAGATGGAGACCTGGGACTGACAGTCCGAATTCTGAAGACCTTACCCCAGTGACCCAGCCACATGTGATAGGGAAACCACAGGATGGGTCCAGGTCTAGTGTTGAGTCACAGTTCTACCCTTCGTTGGGTCAGTTGGTGGGTCACATCTCCTTCTGGGATGGTTTATGTTTCAAGCTCTGATGTTCAGGAAAGTGCTGTGAAGCATGGTGCTCTTTCCCACTTTCACAGCAGCCCAGCCCTGTCTGCATGGCTGGCTTCCCTTTGAGGGAGAGAAAGGATTGTGTTCCTCCCTTAAAGTGGCATGTCCTGATTGCAATCCACTTCTAAAGTTTCTCTCTGACAAGGAAAACGTTCACTCCCATCTAATTTGCCTGGACCAGAGGGGCTCTGCAAGTTAGACTTCCTTCTAGTTGGAAAACAAAAAATTGGTGTGAACTCTTAAATCAGTTTTTAAAAAATTATTATTAATCTGCCTCATGGAATACAACATGCTCTGACCAAAGGCAGGAGGAGTCAGGGAGCCCCTAGGTATCTAATTTAACACCTGAAAATTCCCAAGGATGATTATACCATGGAAGACATATTGAGGATTGTAAGAAAAGGTTTAATAAAAAAATGTAAATGGAAAGGCCATAAAATTCAAATGAGACTCATTCCCTGGGTTATAACAAGCTCTGTGCACAGACCTTGTTAATAGCTTTTTTTAAAAAAAAAAAAAAAATTTTATTGTAGCTTCTATTTTTTTCTGTCAGTGTAATTAGAGCTTAATTAATTCCCCCCTAAAGGGGAAAAAGAGGACAAAATGGTATTTGATCTGAGACATGTAGAGCGGGCAAAGCAATTAGGATCAGCAAGTTACTTTCTGTTACCATTTTTTCCTAGTTAGGTCTCTGAGAGGCAGAAGGCTTTGGACAGAGACTCCAAGGGTCTGTCCCTGGATCAGACATTCAGCAGTGCCAGGACATGAAGTAGGCCAAAAGGTTTTATTTAGACAGACATCATGCAACTAAACATATATATATATGCACAACTGCAAGAGCCTGCTGCATCAATTCTCTGTAATAGGAAGGGTTAGTAGTTAAGTTCTGAATGTAAAACATAGTTCAAAGTACCAAAACCATAGCTCATGGAGGATATTAGAAAGAACATGAGTTTGGTAATAACTTAGCACTGAGATGAAATCCCAACTCCAGCACTGAAGCTGTGTGACTTTAGAGACCTCTCTGGGCCTTCGTTTCTTAGAATCTGTATAACAAGAAGAGCCATGAATACTATTGTACCTAATGGATGGGCTGATTATAGGAAGAAAAGGAAGATATGTAACAAAAAGCATCAAAAGTAAGAAGTTGCTAAGTGACAGTATGATTTGTGTGTGAGTGTGTGTGCCCTGATTTCACAGTACAGTTTAGTGGAATTAGTCTTGAGCCCTTCCCAGTGTTAGAATTAATTACCCTGAGCTTTCATGGCAAAGACTTATTAGAGCGAGCTTGTTAATGCGACCTCTGGTGGCCTCACTGGCTCAGGAGAAGTCTCCGGGAGCACAGGTGCACTAGCTAATTAGAGAAGAAATAACACGCAGGACCCTCCGTCAGTTCACACGGCGTGTTGGAAGCCAGGTGCTTGTGGGACCCTGTGAGCAGCAGAAAGTGATTTAGGGTAGGGGGTGTCACAAGAGGGTAGGGAAAGAGACATTTGTCTTCCAAAAGCAAGCAAGCCAGCCCCTAGCTCACTCCAGCATTGCTGGGGCATCCAAGGTGATGAAGCAAAACGAAGCCAAGGAGTAGCTCTTGCTACAACACGCTCTGAGATGAAAGCCTGGGGGCAGAGCTGAAGTCTGCTTTTTGCTTCCTGGCCTCTTTGCATGTTTAGTTTCTTCTGCCTGGAGTGTGCCCCTCACCTGCTCCATCGGTTAGCCCCTCCTCTTCTTTCGTATTTCCTCTGGGCAACTAACTCTGAGGCCAACCGCCTTCTCCCAACATATTAAATCCAAGACAGTTGTTATAAACTCTTATCTTCCCCTGCAAGCACTTTGTAAATAGATAAGTTTATTTGATTAAGCTCCACTAGGGTGTAGATTGTTTTGTTGTTTATTTTTGCTCACCTCCCTATCCTCCATTTCCAGCCCAATTTAAGACATTTTAGGCAACTTCTGGTGGTTTCCCACAGACCTTGGCTTGTGACTCCATTGCTCCAACAATACATCTTGTCTGACTCTGACCCTCCTTCCTGCCCAAGGACATTAGACCCACCAGGATAATCCAGTATCACTCATCTTAAGATCCTTAACTTAATCACATCTCCAATGTCCCTTTTGCTGTGTAAGGTAACATATTCACAGGTTAAGATTATTATGCCTACCACATGGCTGACTTCTTGGAGGGTCATTATTATGCCTACCACACTCTCTAAAATGATCCACAGAGTTAATTCATTACTTATCACTGTCAAAGCTGGACTTTTTTCAGGAACTTCCAAGCTAATATGAAAATGTGTGTATCCTAGAATAGCCAAAACAATTTTGAAAAGAAGAACTAAGTTAGACTTACTATTCTTGATTTCAAAACATGCTTCAAAGCTACAGAATCAAGACAGTGTGATATTACATAAGGCTAGACATATAGATCAAGAAAATAGAACTGAGAGTCCAGAAATAAACCCTCACATTTGTGGTCCATTGATTTTTGACAAAGGTACAAAGACAATTCAATGTGGGAAAGAATAGTCTTTTCATCAGATGATACTGAATAACTGGATATTCACAAGTAAAAGAGTGAAGCTCTGTCCCTACCTCACACCAAAAATTAACTCAAAACATTTCAAATTATGTGTGCGAGTTGTAAGTATAAAACCACTAGAAGAAATAGGGGTATATCTTTGTAATCTTATGTTGGCAAAGTCTTTTAGATATGACATTAAACAAAAGTAACCAAAAAATAATTAGATAAATCAAACTTCATTGAAATAAAAAAAACTCTGTGCTTTGTAAGACAGCATGAAGAAAGGTTCAAAGGCAGTACTCAGATTAAGAAATAATATTTGCAAATCTTATATCACATAGGGACCTTGTGTCCCAAATACGTAATGAAGTCTTACAACTCAACATTAAAAAAATTTTTTTAAATGAAGGAAGGATTTCAACAGACATTTCTCCAGCAAAGATAAGCAAATGACCACCAGGTACATGGATGGGTAGATGCTAACTATCATTAATCATTAGGGAATGCAAATCAAAACCATAATGAGATACTTCTTCATACCTACATCAATGGCTATAATCAGAGAGACAGACAATAATGAGTAGGTGAGGATCTGGAGTAATGAACCTTAACATACTGTTGGTGAGATTATAGATTCCAGCCACTTTGGAAGACAGTTTGCTAATTTCACAAAATGTTAAATATATTTACTATATGACAGCATTTCTACTCTTAGGTATATCTCTAAGAGATTTGAAAACATACAGTCATGTAAAAATGTGTATATAAACAATGATAGCAGCACTATTCACATTAGCCAAAAAATTGAAATAATTTGAGTATCTATTAACTTATGAAAGCAGAAGTAAAATGTGGCATATCTATACAATGGAATATTATTCTGTTATAGAAAGGACTGAAATATAGATATATCCTATCCCATGAGTGAACCTTGAAAACATTATGCAAAGTGAAAGAACCCATCACAAAAGGATGCATATTTTGTGATTTCATTTATGTGAAATGTTCAGAACAAACAAATCCATAGAGACAGAAAGTAGAGTAGGGGTTGCCTCATGCTGGGGATAGTAAGCAGTGTGGAGTGACTACATCATGGGTTTTGGCTTTCTTTGGGGGATGATGACAATGTTCTGGAATTAGACAGTCATGATGGTTGAACAATTCTAAATTTACTAAAACCTACTGAGTTGCACATACTTTGGCCACCTCATGTGACGAGTTGACTCACTGGAAAAGACTCTGATGCTGGGAAAGGTTGGGGGCGGGAGGAGAAGGGGACGACAGAGAATGAGATGGCTGAATGGCATCACCGACCCTGTGGACATGAGTTTGAGTGAACTCCGGGAGTTGGTGATAGACAGGGAGGTCTGGCGTGCTGTGATTCATGGGATCACAGAGAGTGGACACGACTTAGCGACTGAACTGAACTGAACTGAGTTGCACACTTTAAAAGATTGAGTTTTATGGTATATGAATTATATCTCAATAAAGCTGTGATTTAAAAAATGAAATCGTAAAGAATACTCAATTAACCCAACAAAGGGAAGAAGCAGAAAGGAAATATATACAAATGGATCTAATAAATGGCAAGATGCTAGACATGAACTTAACTGTATTAATAATTGCATTAAATTTAAGTGGCTTAAGAATCCTTATTAGAAGGCAAGAAGATCAGATTGGATTTTTAAAAAAAAACCTAATTATATGCTGCAAATACAATAAATGTTCTTTAAATGTAGATACATAAATAGGTTAAAAGTAACAATATAGAAAGAGATATAACATGCTAACCCTATCTTTATAAAAAGCCAGAGCAATTTTATTATTATCAGATAAAATAGAGCAAAGAATACAGAAGTTTACTTTGCAGTAACAAGGGGGTTGATTACTCCAGAGGACATACGTTTCTATGCACCCAATAAACAGACTTTTAAAAGACACAAAGCAAAAATAGGAAAATGCAAAGAGAAATAAAGAATTCCACAATTATAGTCTGAAAAATAAAACTCTCTCTCAATAATTGATAGAGCAAGGAAATGGAAGATTTGAACAGCACCGAACCAGCATTACTGAATTAACATTTCCAGAACATTCAATAGTAGCAGAGCTCATGTTCTTTTCATTGTTTTCAATGTCCACACAGAACATTTAGCAATATAGACTATACCCTGAACCAAAGCACAAGTCCCAATATGGTTAAAAGGATTCAAGTTATTCAAAATAGGTTTTCTGACTCTCTTGGAATTAAATTAGATATTAACAGAATAACAGAAAGATCTCTGGAAAACTCCAAGCACTTGGAAATTTAGTAGCATACATCTAAATAACCCATGGTTCAAAAAAGAAATAAAAACAAGGAATTAGAAAGTATTTGGAACTGAATGAAAGTGAAAACAACATATGGTAAGATATTGAATATTGTTAAGGCAGTAGTTAGGGAGAAATTTGAAGTATTTAAATGCCTTCATTAGAAAGCTATGACAGTCTTAATCAATGAACTCAGTTTCCACCTTAAAATAAAAATTAAGAGCAAGTTAGACACAAAGTAAGCAGGAGGAAGGATGTAATAATATGAGAGCAGAGACAAATTAGATAGAAAACAGAAAAAAAAGGGTTGGGGAGAAAACCAATACAGCAAAACCTGATTCTTTGAGGCCATCAAATATTTGATAAACATCTAGCCAGATTGATCAAGAAAAAGAAAGAAGACACAAATACCACTATCAGGAATGAGAAAAGTGACCTCATTACAGATTCTGTAAGAAGGTGATTATTATGAACAGTTTTATGTCCATATGGTCACCAAGTTGGTTGAAACGGACAAATTTCCTGAAAGACACAAACTAGAAAAGCTCATTCAAGATGACATTGGTAACGTAAATAGTGATATCTATTGAAGTGAAATCATAGCTTAAAACTTTCACAGGACTTCCCTGGTTGTACAGTAGATAGGAGTCTGCCTGCCAAGGCAGGGGACATGAGTTCAATCCCTGGTCCAGAAGATTCCACATGCTGTGGAGCAACTAAGCCAGCTGTGGGCCACAACCGCTGAGCCCACTCTCTAGAGCCCTCATGCTGCGACTGAAGCCCCAACTCCCTAGAGCCTGTGCTTTGCAACAAAAGAAGCCACCCCAGTGGGAAGCCCACTCACCACAACTAGAGAAATCCCATGCACAGCAACAAAGACCCAACGCAACCAAAAATAAAACTAATCCATTAATTTAAAAAACTTTTTCACAATGGAAACTCTAGACTCAGATGTCCTCACTGGTGAATTCTCCTACACATTTTAGAAGGAAATAATATCAATTCTACACAAAGTCTTCTGAAAAGTTTAAGAACACTTCTTAATTCACTGTATGAGTCCAATATTACCCTGACACCAAAACTTTACCAAAGACATTACAAGAAAACAAAATCATGGAGTGAGGTTCTAATCACTCTCAAGACAGAGTCTGAATGTGAAAATATGGAGGACCAACCTGGATAACTGGTGACTGCAGCCGTGAAATGAGAAGACGACTGTGCGTTAAAAAGCAAAGACATCAATCACTTTGCCGACAAAGATCTGTATAGCCCAGGCTATGGTCTTTCCAGTAGTCATGTACAGATGTGAGAGCTGGACCATAAAGCAGACAGAGCACCCAAGAACTGATGCTTTTGAACTGTGGTGTTGGAGAAGACCTGTGAGAGTCCCTTGGACAGCAAGGAGATCAAACCAGTCAATCTTAAAGTTAAATCAACCCTGAATAATGATTGGAAGGACTGATGCTGAAGTTCCAATATTTTGGCCACCTATATGAAGAGACAACTCACTGGAAAAGACCGTGATGCTGGGAAAGATAGAAGTTCGGAGGAGAAGGGGGATCACAGAGGCTGAGATGGTTGGATGGCATCACTGAGGCAATGGACATGAACTTGGGCCAACTCTGGGAGATGATAAGGGAGAGGGGAGCCTGGCAGGCTGCAGTCAGTGGGGTCACAGAGTCACGTATGACTTAGTGACTGAAAAACAACAGCAGTCTGGATAAAAGTTCTATAAGACAATGATTAAGAGGGATCATTCTCTCAGCGCAGTCTAAGTTCAAAAGTCCTTCTCTGACACTTTTCCATCTATGTGACCTTGGACAAGTTGCTTCACCTCTCTGATCCTCAGTTCCCTTATCTATAAAATCAAGGTAATAACAGCACTTATGGCTAAGGATTAGAGTGAAAATTCAATTAGATATTATTTTCCCAGCACCCTCAAACGGTGCCTGGGACATAGCCGGCAGTTCAATAACTATTAACTGTAACAAGATAATATTCTTGTTAAGATAAAGGAGGATTGTGCCTTTTGTAGTGGGAATAAATGTTTGCAGCCGGTAGTTATTTTCTGATCAATGAAGCCATTTCAAAATTATTGTTTTCCTTTGCATTTAAAGGAAGAATTAAAATCCTCTATAACTATATAGCTTGTGTGACAACATAACTTATCTTTTAAATAGCAGTGGCCTATCTTTTTTTCCTCCCTTTTTTTTCTTTCTGTCATCAGTAGAAGGAAGGATGTTCTGCTTCAATCTAATGTAAAAATTCCTCTTGACCATTTATATTTCTGCTAGCTGAGTAAGGACTTGACTTCCCTGGATAGTAGTCACAGTTCAAGCCGAGACAAAGACCAAGGAAGTCTGCCTGGCTGGAATCTGCTGGTTTCTCCTAGCCCATGAGGATTATAGCCTCGCTTGAGAAAAAGCTTGTTTGGAGGAGAGCTTTACCTGACTCTGCTCAGAGCCTTGCCTTCGCTGGGGCCTGGGGAATAAAAACAAATAAATAACCCTGAGTACTTATCCTTCTTTATGCCTCACACCAAAGTCACCAAGACACCCAAATGCAAGGGATTCAAGTGCCTTCCTCCCTCTGCTCCAGGTTAATGAAAACTGACATGAAGAGTTGGGACCATGAGCTTTATACACAGTATAGTTTCCATGAGCTTCATGGATGGTTTGCACTCTCCCACTCCCATCATCACCCAATCCTCATCATTCGATAAAACTGTATTCTAGAAAGTGGCTCAGACAGGGGCTCATGGACCCCCCCTCCCCAAATCTAAACCCTGAAAGGGACATGATTTCTGTGTATGAAAGCAAAACATACCGAACAGACTTGGAGTCCACACTCACAGATACCAGTGAAACGCAGGCTCCTCCCTCAGCCGCTGTCTTCCGCAGCGATGCCCTGCTTCTTGTTTTCACTGCAGGGGTCAGCAACAGGACTGGAGAAAGAAGACTTACTGCGTCTGGGGGCAGATGAGATCAGAGGAAGTAGACAGCCTGGCTCTTGGTTTTGAAGATTCTGGAGCCCAAAGACCCTGCCTGCTTATTAATGTGCCTCAATAATTGTCTGATAATCTGACAAACAGGGTTACTCACTCCCTCCCATGGAGAGGACAAGTAAATCCACACAGACTGAAATTATCAGGATATGTTTTTTTCCTCCTGCAGCATTGCTGACATTTTGGACCAGATAATTCTTTTGTTGTGGGGTCTGTTCTGCCACTGTCAGATTGGCCTCTACCCTCGAGATGCCAAGAGTACCCCCTCCCCAAGTCATCACAACCAAAATGAGTCCAAACAATGCCGAATATCCCCTGGGCAGGGAGGGCATGCAAAACCCCCTGGGAGTCAAAAACCACTGACCTCTGCAGAACCGTGGGAGTAAAAGCATTTCTCATGAGCTCTCACTACAGCTTTCTCTTCGAAAAATGGAAGAAGGAAATTCCTGAAGTTCACACAGCAAATCAATGGATGACGAGAGAGGGAAAAAAATGGGTTTGCAAACGCTGCTTGGGCAGTTAACCATTTGGGCCAGACTTTGTCCAAGTAGGAAATAAATCACCAATTGATTTAGTCAGAAAAATACCAAAAATGTTTTGCAGGACACTCCAGTGAGGGCTGAGCTAGCAGATTCAGGATGACTGGACAATATTTCTTAGCATCCTATCCCACCTACAACGTGGGATGTCCAGGAATGCAACCCAGACCAGCAACACAGAGTCTGGGGGAGTTAAAGGAAGAGCACATTAGCATTGAAAGAAGTTCTCTCCCTTCAAGTGAGAGATCCTTACCACTTAGCAAAACTTGGAATGGGCCAGCCAGAGAAACAAACTTGGAGAAAAGAGACAAGGTCCCCTCCTCTGCAACAGTGGTTGCATCATCTGTGATGCAACAAAAATGGGCTGAGGCCAAAAAATTCAAGCCCATGATGGTGGAAGCATAGAACCATGGTCCACTGAATAGTGTCCTCCTAAAGATATTTATGTCCTCTTGCACGGAAACTACATCTTACCTTATAAGGCAAAGGGGATCAAGTAAAGGATCTTGGGATGGAAGATCATCCTTATGAAAGTGAAAAGTGAAAGTGTTAGACAATCGCATCTGACTCTTTTGAGACCCCATGGACTGTAACCCACCAGGCTCCTCTGTCCATGGGATTCTCCAGGCAAGAATACTGGAGTGGGTTGTCATTCCCTTCTCCAGGGGATCTTCCCAACCCAGGATTGAACCCAGGTCTCCTGCATTGCAGGCATATTCTTTACCATCTGGGCCACCAGGGAAGCTCTGGTGAGCCTGATACAATCACAATGTCTTTTTTTTTTTTCTTTGGATTTAATGTTTGTATTTTTTTTATTTTTTTATTTTTTATTGGAGGCTAATTACTCGGTACAGGAGAGTCAGAGTTAGACAGAAAGTCATGTCATGATGGCAACAGAGGGAGAGAGAAAGAAAGGATTTGAAGATGCTACACTGCAGGCTTGAAGACAGAGGAAGAAGATCATGAATAAAAAGATGCAAAAGAGCCTTGGAAGACAAAAAGGTCAAGGAAACAGGTTCTCACAGAACCTCTGGAAGGAACATAGCCCTGAGGACTCATTTCAGACTTCCAGCCTTCAGATCTGTAAGCTAATAAATGTGTTTTAAAGTCACTAAGTTTGTGATAACTGGCTAGAGTAACCATGGGAGACAAACATGGAACCCTCCAGAGAATCTCATGAATTCAGATTTAGAGACCAAAGTTTCACACCAGCTTAGCCACGAAGGTCTCAGCGTCTCTCGGTCTCTTTCACTCCTCTGTAAAACAACAGATCACTACACTCTGAAAAACATTCAGCCAGTTCTCAGGGGGAAATCTGGGGTGAGAGAAAGGAAGAGTGATGGTGTCAAACTCTGCCCTGGGGGTATGATTATAAAGAGGAAAAATCTAGTCCTTGTCTCTGATTCCTGGCACAGAGCTTCAGATACCTTTGGAATTTCCTAAGTGGCAGGAGAACCTTGTTATTCACCCTTTTGAGTGCACCTGAGTTTATGTAAAGAGGTGATTCATGGAGGATAGCTAGATAGTTTCCCTTCAGTTTCAAGGGAGGATCTGGCCACACAAGAAACACTGTGTGTAAGATTAGAGGATTGGAACTTCTAGCCCCACTCTGTTATTTTTCTTTTCTTAAAATTTAGTTTAAAATGCTGGGTTAGTTTCAAGTGTACAGCAGAGAGATTCAGTTACATATGCATGTGTGTCTGTGTTCGTTACCAGATTCTTTTCCATTATAGGTTATTATAAGACATTGAGCATAATTCTCTGTACTTCATAGTAGGTCCCTGTTTGTTTACTTGTTGTTTACTATTTTATGTATAGTAGTTTGTATCTGTTAATCCCAGATTCGCAATCTATCTCTTCTCCCACCGCTTGCCTTTTGTAACCATAAATTTGCTTTATAGGTCTGTAAGTCTGTTTCTGTTTTGTAAATAAGTTAGTTTGTATCATTTTTAAGATTCCACATATAAGTGATATTGGGCTTCCCAGGTGGCACTAGTGGTAAAGAACCCTCATGCCAACGTTGAAGATGTAAGAGATGCGGGGTCAGTCTCTGGGTGGGGAAGATCCCCTGAAGGAAGGCATGGCAACCCACTTCAGTATTCTTGCCTGGAGAGTTCCATGGACAGAGGAGCCTGGTGGGCTACAGTCCACGGGGTCACAAAGAGTTGGACACGACTGAAGTGACTTAGCATGCACACCCATAAGGGATATTAAATGATATTTGTCTTTCTCTATCTGACTTAATTTACTTGGGATGATAATCTCCAGGTCTATCCATGTTGCTGCAAATGGATTTTTTTTTCATTCTTTTTTGTGGCTGAATAATATTGCACTGTGTGTGTGTGTGTGTGTGTGTGTGTGTGTGTGTGTAGGCTTCCCAGCTGGTAAAGAATCTGCTTGCTAATGAAGGAGACCCAGGAGACATGGGTTGGATCCCTAGGTTGGCAAGATCCCCTGGAGCAGGAAATGACAACCCACTCTAGTACTCTTGCCAGAAGAATTCCATGGACAGAGGAGCCTGGCGGGCTACAGTCCATGGGGTCACACAGAGTCAGACACAGCTGAGTGACTGAGCACCCATTTACACACACACACACACACACACACACACCCCACATCTTCAGTATTCATTCATCTGTCAGTGAATATTGACGTTGTCTTCATGTCTTGGTTATTGTGAATAAAGCTGTTATGAACATTAGAGCGCATTTATCTTTTCAAATTAGAGTTTTCTCCAAATATGTGCTCAAGAGTTTCAGCCCATTCTGCTCAGACCTCCTTGGGAAGGGAGATCTGCTGAAGGTTGAGTTCAATCACATGGTCAATGACTTAATCAATTGCACCTAACTAATAAAACCTGGCGGAGAAGGCAATGGCACCCCACTCCAGTACTCTTGCCTGGGAAATCCCATGGACAGAGGAGCCTGGTAGGCTGCAGTCCATGGGGTCACTACGAGTCAGACATGACTGAAGCGACTTCACTTTCACTTTTCACTTTCATGCATTGGAGAAGGAAATGGCAACCCACTCCAGTGTTCTTGCCTGGAGAATCCCAGGGACGGGGGAGCCTGGTGGGCTGTCATCTATGAGGTCGCATAGAGTCGGACACGACTGAAGTGACTTAGCAGCAGCAGCAGCAACAGCAATAAAACCTGGACAAAAACTCTAAGAAGACACCGAGGTTTCCTGGTTGTGGCTGTACAGGTAGGATGGTACATCCCCAGACTTCACAGATACAGAACCTCCTGTACTTGGGGTCTTTCCAAACTTTGTTATCTTATGAATCTCTTCATCTGGCCATACATTCTTATCCTTTATATTAAAATAATAATCGCAAACGTTACTTCTTGATCTTCGAGTCCTTCTGTTAACAGGTAATCATCACACCTGGAGGGGGATCATTGTTGTTGTTCCATTGCTAAATCGTGCCCAACTCTTTGTGACTCCGTGGGCTGCAGCGCACAGGCTTCCCTGTCCTTCACAGGGGATCATAGGGACCACCAAATTTATAGCCACATTGGTCAGGGAGATGTGTGGGTGGCTCTTGGGATTTATGGCCGGCATCAGCAGTTTGAGCAAATTCCAAGCAGTTAGTATCAAACTTGAGCTGAATCATTGGACACCCAGTTGCTGTCAGAGAACCGGTGTTGGAGTGTAGCCCTTGACTGGCTTAGTGGCCTTGGGCCTAGTTTTTCTCATCTAAGTGAAGAGATTAGTGGAGTTTATGACTTTAAGCAGCAAAATATCTTTTTCTCTAGATAATATCTTATCCTGAAGCCCACATGCTAGCAAGGTAATGCTCAAAATCCTTCAAGCTAGCCTTCAACGTACATGAATGGAGAAATTCTAAATGTACAAGCTAGATTTAGAAAAAGCAGAGGAACCAGAGATCAAATTTCCAACATCCATTGGATCATAGAAAAACCAAGAGAGTTCCAGAAGAACATCTACTTCTGCTTCATTGACTGCACTAAAGACTTTGACTGTGTGGATCACGACAAACTGTGGAAGATTCTTAAAGAGATGGGAATACCAGACTACCTTACCTGCCTCCTGAGAGATTTTATGGAGGTCAAGAAGCAACAGTTAGAACTGGGCACAGAACAATGGACTGGTTCAAAATTGAAAAAGGAGTATGTCAAGGTTTGGTATTGTCACCCTGCTTCAGTTCAGTTAAGTCGGTCAATCATGTCCAACTTTTTGCAACCCCATGGACTGCCACACACCAGGCTTCCCTATCCATCACCAACTACAGGAGCCTGCTCAAATTCATGTCCATTGAGTTGGTGATGCCATTCAGCCATCTCATCCTCTGTTGGCCCCTTCTCTTTCTGACTTCAATCTTTCCCAGCATCAGAGTCTTTTCCAGTGAGTCAGTTTTTCACATCAGGTGGCCAAAGTATTGGACCTTCAACTACAGCACCAGCCCTTCCAATGAATATTCAGGACTGATTTCCTTTACGATTGACTGCTTTGATTTCCTTGCTGTCCAAGGGACTCTCAAGAGTCTTCTCCAACACTACAGTTCAAAAGCATCAATTTGTCAGCACTCAGCCTGCTTTATGGTTCAGCTCTCACACATGACTACTGAGAAAACCATAGCTTTGACTAGATGGGTCTTTGTCAGCAAAGTAATGTCTCTGTTTTTTAATATGGTGTCTAGGTTGGTCATAGCTTTTCTTCCAAGGAACAAGCATCTTTTTTTTTTTTTTTTCCAATTTTATTTATTTATTTTTTTCAAGTTGAACAGACTAAATTTCTTTAAACAAACTTACTTATACTCCAGAGTCCTTTAAAACCTTAATAGCATTTATACATTGAAGGTATTTGATTTTCTTGTAACTAGCACTTCAAATGCAACAAGCATTTGAAGCAACAAGCATTTGACCCAACAAGTAAAACTTTCTACAGTTCATAACTTTTATAAATAAAATAAATTAAATGTACAGTGAATAAGTTCTCTGAAATATTTCAATATTTCTGCAGGTTTAGTAACATCGTAAAATACATTTCAACTAAAATTCACAAATCTAAAAACCTGTTAGGCATTTTTAGGCATTTTAAGATGGAAATGAAGACCAATGTTACATCATAATATGCCAATTACAAATAGTACTTCAAATAGCAAATACTACAGTTTGTCCCAAACTTGAAAAACTATTCATGAACTCAACACTGAACTATTGATGGCTATGAGAATTGTTTCCTAGCCTTTTTGAAAATTTCAACCCATTTACGTTTAAGGTAATTATTGATAAGTACGATCCTGTAGCCATTTTCTTTATTGCTTTGGGTTCAAGTTTATACACTCTTTCTGTGTATCCTGTCTATAGAAGATCCTTTAGCATTTGTTGGAGAGCTGGTTTGGTGATGCTGAATTCCCTCAGCTTTTGCTTGTCTGTAAAGCTTTTGATTTCTCCTTCATATTTGAATGAGATCCTTGCTGGGTATAGTAATCTGGGCTGTAGGGTATTTTCTTTCATCACTTTAAGTATGTCTTGCCACTCCCTTCTGGCCTGAAGAGTTTCTGTTGAAAGATCAGCTGTTATCCTTATGGGAATCCCCTTATGTGTTATTTGCTGCTTTTCCCTTGCTGCTGTTAATATTTGTTCTTTGTGTTTGATCTTTGTTAATTTGATTAATATGTGTCTTGGAGTATTTCGCCTTGGGTTTATCCTGTTGGGGACTCTCTGGGTTTCTTGGACTTGGGTGATTATTTCTTTCCCCATTTTAGGGAAGTTTTCAACTATTATCTCCTCAAGTATTCTCTCATGGTCTTTCTTTTTGTCTTCTTCTTCTGGGACTCCTATGATTCGAATGTTGGAGCGTTTAACATTGTCCCAGAGGTCTCTAATATTGTCCTCATTTCTTTTAATTCGTTTTTCTTTTTTCCTCTCTGTTTCATTTATTTCTACAATTCTATCTTCTAGTTCGCTTATCCTGTCTTCTGCCTCTGTTATTCTACTGTTTGTTCCCTCCAGAGTGTTTCTGATCTCATCTATTGCATTATTCATTGTATATTGACTCTTTTTTATTTCTTCTAAGTCCTTATTAAATCTTTCTTCCATCTTCTCAATCCTTTTCTCCAGGTTATTTATCTGTAACTCCATTTTGCTTTCAAGATTTTGAATCATTTTCACCATCAAAATTTGAAATTCTTTATCAGGTAAATTCCCTATATCTTCTTCTTTTGTTTGTGTTGGTGGGCAATTATCTAGGAACAAGCATCTTTTAATTTCATGGCTGCAGTCACCATTTACAGTGATTTTGGAGCCCAAGAAAATAAAGTCTGTCATTGTTTCCCCATCTATTTGCCATGAATTGATGGGACCAGATGCCATTATCTTTGTTTTCTGAATGTTGAGTTTTAAGCCAACTTTTTCACTCTCCTCTTTCACTTTCATAAAGAGGTTGTTCCTGTTCAGTTTCTGCCATAGGGTGGTATCATCTGCATATCTGAGGTTATTGATATTTCTCCCGGCAATCTTGATTCCAGCTTGTGTTTCATCCAGCCTGGCATTTCACATGATGTACTCTGCATATAAGTTAAAGAAGCAGGGTGACAATATACAGCCTGACATACTCCTTTGCCAATTTGGAACCAGTCCATTGTTCCATATCTGGTTCTAAGTGTTGCTTCTTGACCTGCGTACAGATTTCTCAGGAAGGGGGTAAGGTGGTCTGGTATTCCCATCTCTTTAAGAATTTTCCACAATTTGTTGTGATCCACACAGTCAAAGGCTTTGGTGTAGTCTATAAAGCAGATTTTTTTTTCTGGAACTCTCTTGCTTTTTATATGATCGAACAGATGATGGCAATTTGATCTCTGGTCCTCTGCCTTTTCTAAATCCATCTTGAACATCTGGAAGTTCTCAGTTCACACACTGTTGAAGAATGGAGAATTTTAAGCATTACTTTACTAGTGTGTGAGATGAGTGAAATTGTGCAGTAGTTTGAACATCCTTTGGCATTGCCTTTCTTTGGGATTGGAATGAAAACTGACCTTTTCCAGTCCTGTGGCCACTCCTGTGTTTTCCAAATTTGTTGGCATATTGAGTGCAGCACTTTCACAGCATCATCTTTTTGGATTTGAAATGGCTCAGCAGGAATGCCATCACCTCCACTAGCTTTGTTCTTAGTGATGTTTCCTAAGGCCCACTGAACTTCAGATTCCAGGATGTCTGGCTATAGGTGAGTGATCACACCATTGTGGTTATCTGGGTCATTAATATCTTTTTTGTATTGTTCTTCCATGTATTCTCGCAACCTTTTCTTAATATCTTTTGCCTTTTTAGGTTCATACCATTTCTATCCTTTATTGTGCCCATTGTTGCATGGAATGTTCCCTTGGTATCTCTGATTTTCTTGACGAGATCTCCAGTCTTTCCCACTTTATTGTTTTCCTCTATGTCTTTGCATTAATCACTGAAGAAGGCTTTGTTATCTCTCCTTGCTCTTCTTTGGAACCCTGCATTCAGATGGGTATATCTTTTCTTTTGCCTTTTGCCTTTAGCTTCTCTTCTTTTCTCAGCTGTCTGTAAGGCCTCCTCAGACAAACATTTTGCTTTTTTGCATTTCTTTTTCTTGGAGATGTTCTTCATCACTGCCTCCTCTACAGTGTCACGAACCTCTGTCCATAGTTCTTCAGACACTCTGTCTATCAGATGAAGCACAAGCCAGAATCAAGATTGCAGGGGAGAAATATCAATAACCTCAGATATGCAGATGACACCACCCTTATGGCAGAAAGGGAACAGGAACTAAAGAGCCTCTTGTTGAAGGTGAAAGAGGAGAGTGAAAAAACTGGCTTAAAACTCAGCATTCAAAAAGCAAAGATCATGACATATGGTCCCATCACTTCATGGCAAATAGATTGGGAAACAATGGAAACAGTGACAGACTTTATTTTCTTGGCTCCAATATCACTGTGGATGGTGACTGCTGCCATAAAATTAAAAGACATTTGCTCTTGGAAGGAAAGCTATGACAAAATAGATGCTGTATATTAAAAAGCAGTGACATTATTTGTCAACAAAGGTCCATATAGTTAAAACTATGGTTTTTCCAATAGTCATGTGTGGATGTGAGAGTTGAACTAAAAAGTAGGCTGAACGCCAAATAATTGATGCTTTTGAACTGTGGTGTTGGAGAAGACTCTTGAGAGTCCCTTGGACAGCAAAGAGATCAAAGCAGTCAATCATAAAGGAAATCAGTCCTGAATATTCATTGGAAGGACTGATGCTGAAGCTGAAACTTCAGTACTTTGGCCACCTGATGTGAAGAGTTGATTCATTGAAAAAGACCCTGATGCTGGGCAAGACTGAAGGCAGGAGGAGAAGGGGACGACAGAGGATAAGATGGTTCAATGGCATCACCGACTCAATGGACATGAGTTTGCCTAAATTCCAGGAGGTGACAGGATAGGGAAGCCTGGCATGCTACAGTCCATGGGGTCGTAAAGAGTTGGACACAACTGAGTGACTTGGAAACAAAGTCCAATATGTATACACCCAACCCTCAAACAAAGCAGGCCATAGAGGTGCTGACCCCCACACAGTCAAAAATCCACATACGGCTTTCTAGTCCACATACATCTATGGTTCCATGTCCAGCTATTCAACCAAACACAGATCACACAGTGTTTTAGAATTGATTTCCTGCAGAAAGAAACCCACAATTAAGTGCACCTGCACACTTTAAGCTTATGTTGTTCAAGGGTCAGCTGTATGTATAATAAATTAAAGCAAATGCCAGGCCCCAAGTGTCTTCCAAAGATTCCTTCTCCTTATCCCTGAGATGCCTATGTGAAAACCTAGGGCCCTGGTGAGTAATTGGAGAGTCAGTGGCCTCGGTGATCTGAGATCCCCTTTGCTCTCAGGAAATCCTATTATATACTCTCCAAGTCCAATAAGCAGGGATGTGATTTCCCCGAGGCCCTGGATGCCGCTTCAGGGGGCCCCTTCCTCTCTGAAGAGGCCCCAGGGGAACTGATGACAGATGAGGCCCTCCTCTCAACTGAGTTGGAAATGAGCCCACACTCCTGCTCAAGTCCTCTGCCGGGGACGAAGGTCAAAGCTGTGTGGTCGCAGAGCCCAACTCTTTATTATCAGAAATAAAGTAAATTCTACACTTCTCTCCTCCCCCATGCAAGGCAGCAGCAGACTCTGGCCCTATCTCTGGTAATATCAGGTTTATAAGAACAGTTTCTCACTTTTATTCATTTGAGAATTGAATTAGCTTTCACATTTGCCTCCACAGCTTCAAAGAACATCTCCCAGCCATCATTTACCACACTATTAAATCGAGAAGCATCTTGTCGGCACATCTGATAATTTGATTCTGAGTGATGTTTGTGTTGTTGCAAAGGATTTTAGCCAGCAACAATAATGTTACGGATGTGTGGCTGGGCCTTTTAACTACTAACTCAAAAGAGATTTCGACAACTGGCTATAGCACTGGTAATGAAGAGACTAGATTAGTTTGAAAGTTATTATGTTTCAATAGGAGGAACTGGATTCAATTTAAAGATACTCCCAGGTCTGGCCAAAATACCATCTTCAGTTCCTCAGTGAAACTAGGTAAAAAATCTGCTGTTGGAGCAGTGGGTGATCTTCAAGGCCCAGCATGCTAAGTAGGTTCACGATTGTCACTGTCAAGTTCCCTGTTTAGTTCTTCCTTGTAGGTAAGACCGGCCAAGAGTTATAGGCTCAACAGTAAGAGCAGAGGGTTTCAACCCAAAAGACTGAGGTTCAAATTCCAGATCTGGTACTTGGGCAAATAACATATTTATCAGATTTCTCTTTAGTCTAATCAGGAAAATAATAATAATAATGTTGTCAATGGGATTCATTTAGATCAGAATTTCTCACCCTTGGCACTGTTGACTTGGGGATGGACTCTTTGTTGTAGGGGTTTGTCTGATGTATTACGGGATGTTTAGCAGGATTCCTGGCCTCTCCCACTACGTACCAGCATCAAATCCCTCCAGAGTGACAATCAAACTTGTGTCCAGCCTTTGCCCATCGTGCCTGGAAGCAAAGTCACTCTGAATAAGACCCACTGGTTTGATAATATTGTCAAGGCTTTTAGATGGTGCCAGACTCATAGTAAGGGCTCAGTAACTGTTAATAAGATTTCTTTTTAAAAAGTATCTGAGCAGCCTGGACCCTTCTCATTAATAGTGGGTTGAATGTATGCTCATGGGTCTCTGCTGTACCCGCTAGACCAGGATTGTCTCTGGATCCAGGTTAGAAGAACATCTAAGGAGATGTGAATTCTGGTGGCTTTTGTGTGACCCGATAGCCTAAATTTCCTAATCTGTACACTCACAATAGTCAGTGTAATCACACGTCTTGCTCACAGCAGGATAAGATACCTCTGTGGAAAAGTGAGGCTGACCAGCACAGTATGTCTCGTATCTATCCATCCTTTTTAAATAAACATTTGCGTGCAAACTAAGTCACTTCAGTTGTGCCTGATTGTGTACAACCCATGGATTACAGCCCTCCGGCTCCTCTGTCCATGGGATTCTCCAGGCAAGAATACTGGGGTGTGTTGCCATGCCCTCCTCCAGGAGATCTTCCCGACCCAGGGATCAAACCCACATCTCTTAAGTCTTCTGCAGTGACAGGTGGGTCCTTTAAAACTAGTGCCACCTGGGAAGCCCAATAAACATTTATTCAGTGTCTATTATATGCCAAGTTATGCCCTAGGCATTTGGGATACAATGAATAAGTGTTGGTCCTGGTCTTCTAGAAGTTACAGTGTGGCAGAGAACACACACAGAGAGAGAAGCGAATATGGCAGAGAATGATGGAAAAAAAGAAGCAAAGGAAAAGAAAGAAGAAAAGGAAGGAAGGAAGGAAAAGCCAGAGTAGAACTTGGCCACCCAACACAGCCTGGAATATCAGAAAGACTCCTTTGTGAGACTCAGAGTTTTGAAAATTTAGGACCTAGTTTTTCCTCTCCCAAAACTGGCTGTAAGGATTTATTTCATATTTAATCTTTTTACTTTTCAGACGAGAAAATTTGAAGACAAAGAGATAGTAACTCTTGTTCAAAGAAACCCAGTGAGTCTTCCCTGAGTTCAGAGTTTCTTTATGCTATAGGTCGCGCGCGCGCGCGTGTGTGTGTGTAGGTCAAGTCGTTTCAGTCATGTCCAACTCTTTGTGACCCTATGGACCGTAGCCCGCCAAGCTCCTCTGTCCATGGGATTCTCCAGGCAAGAATACTGGAGTGGGTTGCCATGCCCTCCTCCAGGGGATCTTCCCAACCCAGGGATAGAACCCATGTCTTTTGTCTCCTGCATTGGCAGCCAGGTTCTTTATCACTAGCGCCACCTGGGAAGCCTATAGGCCTCCTATAGGAGGCAAATAAATACAATTAACTGAATGTGGCTGACAAAATGCTGTATTCACCAGAGGAAAACAAAGTGATTTCTCAGCTTCTTGTACTGCATCCTGGCCTCTGTGTGTGTGTGTCTGTCTGTCTGTGTATATGTATGTGCATCTGTGTGACTATTGAGACACTGGCAAGATCTGTTGTGATGTTTGCCCGTTACAGGCTGTTTCAAAGAGAACAGACTGCTTGACTTGGGGGTAGTCATGGACTTGAAGTGGTCTAGAAGCTGCTGTTCGCTGGCAAGTGGGGTAAGAGTTTCTCTAGCAGAGACAGAAAAGTGTGAGGGGAACGTAGCCACAGTAGGAGGAGGAATCTTTCCTTTACTCTAAACCGAGAAAATGATCATGACCTGACAGACAGTGCTCTAACAAGTGTTTAGCGTTTGAATGAATTAATGCATAAGGGAAGAGAAGTAAATAAGTGAGTAAAACTTGAAACAAATGAGTTCTTCCTGTGTTTACTTCCAGAAGAGAAGGGTAAATTCCATCTTTGGTTTTGTCTGGCCAGCCTGGCTCTTTTTCTCCAAATCGTCCCTCCACCTATAATATCCATTTGTTTTCCTTTAGAGGGACCATGTTCTCAAATGACCCTGCATCTCCTGTCACTGGTAGCTGGTCCAGGAGCAGACATCTGATCTAGAATGGGCCCATCAGAGCATACTTCTCTGCACCGGAAACAATCGGGTGATCAAAGAAGGGGTACCTGACCCCTGCTAAGCCAGTGAGTCCATTCATGAGGACATTTGGACTAGCATTGAGGGAATGAGTTCTCTAGAATGACTGACATCATAAGTAGAAAACTCAGGAGTTAGCAGGAGCCATTTTTTTTAAACAACTGATTATCAGTTTATTGGGGGCTTCTCTGGTGGCTCAGATGGTAAAAGAATCTGCCAGCAGCATGGAAGAGTTGGGTTTCATCCCTGGGTTGGGAAGATCCTTGGAGAAGGCAGTGGTCACCCATTCCAGTGTTCCTGCCTGGAGAATTCCACGGACAGAGGAATGAGAGTGGCAGGCTACGGTTCACAGGGTCGTGAAGAGCCAGACACAACTGAGCGACTAACAATTTCACTTCTCACTTTCACTTTATCAATTTATTAAAAAGGTTGATTTAAGCACCTGCAATGGTGACTTCAACCTCGACTTCTTGACTCAGTGATGATAAGTGATCTGTTTGGCAATCTCAGAATGTGCATCCTTGTGGATCCTTGCCTGGAAACAATTCCAAGTCTTAGAACCACCTTTTCCAAGTCCTCCTTGATCCTTGTAGCTATTCTCAGAGTCTCAGTAGAAATCTGAACCCTTGCTTTCAGTTTGAGATTCTTTTCCTTCACACCTCTGGTCAGCTCAGCACTAACCTTCTCCAAAGAACTCATGTTGCGGCTGAGGGTGATTCTAATCTGGTGAATCACCACCACTGGCTCCACAGAGTAGTGTGTGTGTGTGTGTGTGTGTTCAGTCGCTCAGTCTTGTCTGACTCTTTACACCCCATGGACTGTAGCCCTCCAGCCTCCTCTGTCCATGGAATTTTCCAAGCAAGAATACTGGAGTGGGTTGCCAATTCCTCCTCCAGGGATCTTCCCAACCCAAGGATTGAACCCATGTCTCCTGCATTGGCAGGCGGATTCCTTACCACTGCACCAACTTGCTAAGCTGCTGCTAAGTCACTTTAGTCGTGTCCGACTCTGTGTGACCCCATAGACGGCAACCCACCAGGCTCCCCCATTCCTGGGATTCTCCAGGCAAGAACACTGGAGTGGGTTGCCATTTCCTTCTCCAACTTACAGTATCTTTAAAAGCCACAGGTGAGGTGAGGCTTCCTGACCAACTTGTTCCTAGGGAGAGTGAACAGTGGTGGGTCAGGAACAGGAGCGGGCGGCCTGGGGCTCCGCTGCAGCAGCGACCTACGTTTTCCTCAAAGAGCAGGAGCTGTGTTTTTTGCTGTGCAGCTACAACCCATGTACAATGAGATAGAAGAAAAAAGGAAACAAGCAGACAGATGCTATAGGAAATGGAAGAAGAATCTCAGTGTGTCTGAAACTTAGTTTTATGGTTCCTGAGGTCCCCCTGCATTCCTGCCTTTTCCTGGGCTTGATTCATCCGTTCTTCATGAGATTCCCTCCAGATCCTTATAATTCCATTTTTCCTTAAACTGTTTTGAGTTGTGTGTCTGTCAGTTGCAGTCAACAGAGTCCTGGCTGAACACACAGGCCAGGCATCAAGATAAGTTCATTCCCTTTGCCTGATTTGTCACTTCTGTGGATGGTATCAGGCAGGCGTACACTGCCACACTGTAAATCATCAACACAAGGCCCTTGGTCTGTAATAAAGCAACGTTCTCCTTCAAATGCATTCAATACACCTTCATAAGAGTAATAGCTCAGAAGTCGCTTTGTAACAAAGATGCCAATATTATAGAAACTCAAGATGGAGAATTTACTGGAGAGAGAAGAGCAGTCTATTGACCTGCTACAAATGTTCTGACTCTGTCGTTATTCAAATATTTCTGTTGCCTGGACTCCTGAAATTTTTCCTCCATCTTCTGAACACGGGGGAGTCTTTCTCCTAAGCCTTTCCTAGAAAAGAATCTCAGACTGAAAGCAGGGGTTCAGATGCTTGAATTAATGCTCCTCTGTGGAAATGGCAGTCCATGGTGTAACAGTTTGTGGCAGCAAATAGCCCAGGCTGCCTATGAATCCACATGATCTGGAAGACTCCATTCAGAGAGGAAGGAAAATCACCATTTGTCCACTGCTGACCACTTTTCTAGGTGCTGTCCACTTGTTATTATCTGTTATAACATAGCAAATGTGATGCTCACGGCCACACAGTGAGGATTGTTACCCTATTTTATAAATGAGGAAACTGAGGCTCAGAGTAGGAAAGAAAATGGTCCAACTGATCAGCTATGGGGCAGGGATTGGAATTTGGATTTTTCTGGCTTTTCTGGCTTTGTAGCCCATGTTCTTTCTTTGTTGAGATCCTTGAGAGACACAGAGACTGCCCAGGAGAAATTCCTGACTGCCCAGAGTGGAAGGAAGTCCTGGCCTATTCAAACCAGGCTCTCCTTACTGAAATGAGCACCTGCAGTCTGCAGGACCTACTTCATCCCAGGCCACTTCCCTCTTTTTAACATGGGAACTCCATGTTGGAAACCTACCGTTTTTGTAAAATAACAGAAGAGAATGCTCAACTACCTTTCGTCCCGAAATTCTTGTTCCTGGTTTCTTCTCCCCTCTGCTGCTAATATGGCCACTCTCCTTCCCACTCACCTGGGTCCAAAGCCTCGGAAATTGTTTGCTGACTTCTTTCTTTACCAAATTTCTATTTTGCACCCCAGAACAAAAATGAGAGCTGAAAAACTGCAAATCTGCCTGGTGTCCCTACTTTGCTTCTTGCACTGTTGGAGGGAATGTAAATTGATACAGCCACTGTGGAGAATAGTATGGAGATTCCCTTAAAAAAGTAAACATATGAGCTGGGGTGTCCACTTGGCCATTTTCCAGAAGGAGCTCTGATCTGAAGGGCTGGGTGCAAGGCCTCTGCATTAGCAAGTGAAACCAGATTAAGCACTAAAGAAAAAAAAAAAAAGAGAGAGATCAAGCCCTGAGTCTTTGGAGTGGGAGCACTGACTCCAAGACCCTAGACTACCAGAGAACTAACCATAGGGAGTATCAAATAGTGAGAACTCACACAAAGGAAACTACTTGAACACAAGACCCAGCATTACCCAACCACCAGTAGCACCCTGTGCAGGACGCCTCATCTAAACAACAAACATAACAAAAAATACAAACCCAGTCATCAGCAGACAGGATTACCACCTCACTCAGCCTTGCCTTTCAAAGGAAAAACAAATAAACAAAACACTCAGCACAAATCTCACCCTATAGGAAGCTTACAGAAACCACTGGACCAACCTTAGGAGGCCAGAAACCAAAAGGAAGAAAGAATTCAACCTTGAAGCCTTTGAAAAGGAGACCTCAAACACAATAAGTTAAACGAAAACAATGAAAAGGCAGAGAAATATTACACAAATGAAGGAACAAATTAGAAATACAGAAGTCCAAATAAATGAAGAGGAAATAGGCAAACTACCTGGGAAAGAATTCAGAATGATGATAGTAAAGATGATCAAAAACCTTGAAAACAAAATAGAGAAAATATAAGAATCAATTAACAAAGACTCGGAAGAATTATACAAACAACACAATTACTGAAATTAAAAATTCTATGGAAGGAATCGGGCTTCCCTCATAGCTCAGTTGGTAAAGAATCTGCCTGCAATGCAGAAAACCCCAGTTCAATTCCTGGGTCAGGAGGATCCTCTGGAGAAGGGATAGGCTACCCACTCCAGTATTCTTGGGCTTCCCTTGGGGCTCAGCTGGTAAAAATCTGCCTGCAATGTGGGAGACCTGGGTTTGATCCCTGGGTTGGGAAGATCCCCTAGAGAAGGGAAAGGCTACCCACTCCAGTATTCTGGCCTGGAGAATTCCATGAACTGTATAGTCCATGGGGTTGCAAAGAGTCAGACACGACTGAGTAACTTTCACTTTCTGGAAGGAATCAATAGCAGAATATCTGAAGCAGAAGAACGAATCAATGAGTTGGAAGATGAAATGGTGGAAATAACTTCTGAAGAGCAGAATAAAGTAAAAAGAATGAAAAGAACTGAGAATAGCCTCAGAGACCTCTGGAACAATATTAAATGCACCAACATTCAAATTATAGGGGTCCCAGAAGAAGAGAAAAATTTTAAAGAGATTACAGTTGAAAGTTTGGGAGAATGGCATTGAAGCATGTATATTATCATATGTGAAACAAATCACCAGTCCAAGTTCGATGCATGATACAGGATGCTCGGGGCTGGTGCACGGGGATGACCCAGAGGGAGGATAAGGGGAGGAGGGAGGTGGGAGGGGGGTTCAGGAAGGGGAACTCATGTATACCCGGGGTGGATTCATGTCAATGTATGGCAAAACCAATCAATATAATAAAGAAATAAAATAAAAGAAATAAATAAAAAGAAAATTTCCCCAACATGGAAAAGGAAATAGTCAATCAAGTCCAAGAGGTGCAAAGAGTCTCATACAGGGTAAACCCAATGAGAAAAACGCCAAGATACATACTAATCAAACTAACAAAGACTAAACACAAAGAAAGAATATTAAAAGCAGCAAAGGGAAAGCAACAAGTAACATACAAGGGAAACCCTATACGTTTAACAGTTGATCTTTCAGCAGAAACTCTGCAGGCCAGAAGGGAATGGCAGGATATATTTAAAGTACAGAAAGGAAAAAATCTACAACCAAGATTACTGTACCTGGCAGGGACCTCATTCAAAATTGATGGAGAAATAAAAAACTTTTCAGACAAGCAAAAGTTAAGAGAATTCAGCACCACCAAACCAGCTTTACAGCAAATATTAAATGGACATATATAGTCAAGAAATATAAGAGAAGGAAAAAGATCTACAAAATTAATCCCAAACAATTAAGAAAATGGCAATAGGAAGATATATATCAGTAATTACTTTAAATGTAAATGGATTGAATGCTCCAACCAAAAGACTCAGACTGGCTGAATGGATAAAAAAACAAGACCCTTATATATGCTGTCTACAAGAAAACCACTTCAGACCTAAAGGCACATATAGACCAAAAGTGAGAGGATGGAAAAATATATTCCATGCAAATGGTAAGCAAAAGAAAGCTGGAGTAGCAATCCTCATATCAGACAAAATAAACCTTAAAAATAAAGAATATTACAAGAGATAAGGAAGGACACTACATAATGATCAAGGGATCAATCCAAGAGGAAGACATAACAATTGTAAATGTCTATGAATCCAACATAAGAGCACCTCAATGCATAAGACAAACACTAACAGACATAAAAAGTGAAACTGACAGTAACACAATAATAGCAGAAGACATTAACATCCACTCACACCAATGGGCAGATCATCAAACCAGAAAATTAATAAGGAAACACAAGTCTTAAATGATACATTAGATGAGATGGATCTTATTGATATCTTCAGGACATTCCATCCAAATGCAGAAGAATATACCTTCTTCTCAAGAGCACATGGGACATTCTCCAGGATAAACACCATCTTGGATCACAAATCAAACCTCAGTAAATTTAAGAAACTTGAAATCATATCAAGCATCTTCTCCGACCACAACACTATGAGACTAGATATCAATTACAAGGAAAAAATGTAAGAAACACAAACACATGGAGATTAAACAATACGTTCCTAAATAACCAACAGGTTACTGAAGAAATCAAAAGGGAACTCAAAAAATTTCTAGAAATATGGCAATGAAAACACGACAACTCAAAAACCTATGGGTTGCAACAAAAGCAGTTCTAAGGGGGAAGTTTATAGTAACACAATCCTACCTCATGAAACAAGGAAAACATCAAATAGACAACCTAACTTCACACCTAAAATAACTGGAAAAAGAGGAACAAAAAACCCCAAAATTAATAGAAGGAAAGAAATCATAAACATCCAAGCAGAAATAAATGAAAAGAAATGAAAGAAACAATAGTAAAGATTAACAAAACTAAAAGCTGGTTCTTTGAGAAGATAAACAAAACTGACAAACCTTTGGCCAGACTAATCAAGAAAAAAAGAGAGAAGAATCAAGTCAGCAAAATTAGAAATGATAAAGCAGAGGTTACAGCAGACAATGCAGAAATACAAAGGATCATAAGAGACTATTATGAACAACTATATGGATAAAAAAGGATAACTTGAAGAAATGAACAGATTCTTAGAAAAGTTCAATCTTCCAAGACTGAACCAGGAAGAAATAGAAATTATGAACAATCCAATTACAAGCAATGAAATTGAAGCTGTGATCAAAAACCTCTCAGAAAACAAAAGCCCAGGACCAGATGTCTTCAGAGGAGCCTTCTATCAAACATTTAGAAAAGAGCTATTGCCTATCCTTCTAAAACTCTTTCAAAAAATTGCAGAGGAAGGAACACTTCCAAACTCATTCCATGATGTCAGCACCACCCCGATACCAAAACAAGACAAAGACAACACAAAAAAAGAAAACCACAGGCCAATATCACTGATGAACATAGATGCAAAAATCCTCAATAAAATTTTAGCAAAGAGAATTCAGCAACACATCAAAAAGTTGATCAAGTTGAGTTTATTCCAGGGATGCAAGGATTCTTCAATATACACAAACCAATCAATGTGATACATCATATTAACAAATTGAAAGATAAAACCAGATGATAATCTCAATACTTAGGCCACCTGATGTGAACAACTGATTTATTTGAAAAGACCCTGATGCTGGGAAAGATTGAAGGTGAGAGGAGAAAGGGACGACAGAGGATGAGGTGGTTGGATGGCATCACTGACTCAATGGACATGAGTTTGAGTAAGCTTCAGGAGTTGGTGATGGACAGGGAAGCCTGGGGTGCTGCAGTCCATGGGGTCACAAAGAGTCAGACAGGACTGAGAAACTGAACTGATAATCTTAATAGATGCAGAAAAAAACTTTGACAAAATTCAGCACACATTTATGATTAAAACTCTTCAAAAAATGAACATAGAAGGAACCTACCTCAACATAGTGAAGGTCATATATGATAAGCCTACAACAAACATTAATCTCAATGATGAAAAACCAAAAGCGTTGCCCCTAAGATCAGGAACAAGACAAGGATGACCACTTTCCCCACTATTATTCAACATAGTTCTGGAATTCCTAGCTATAGCAATCAGAGAAGAAAAAGAAATAAAAAGAATCCAGATAAGAAAAGAAGTAAAACTGTCACTGTTTGCAGATGACATGATACTGTTACACAGAAAACCCTAAAGATAGTATCAGAAAACTAGTAGAGCTACTCAGTGAATTTAGCAAAGTTGCAGGATACAAAACTAATACATATAAATCACTTGTATTTCTGTATACTAGCAATGAAAAATAAGAAAGAGAAGTTAAGGAATCAATCCTATTCACCATTGCAACAAAAAGAATTAAATATCTAGGAATAAACTTACCTATGGAGACAAAAGAACTATACACAGAAAATTATAAGACGTCTGGTCCCATCACTTCATGGCAAATGGATGGGGAAACAGTGGAAACAGTGTCAGACTTTGTTTTTTGGGGCTCCAAAATCACTGCAGATGCTGATTGCAGCCTTGAAATTAAAAGACGCTTACTCCTTGGAAGGAAAGTTATGACCAGCCTAGATACATATTAAAAAGCAGAGACACTACTTTGCCAACCAAGGTCTGTCTAGTCAAGGATATGGTTTTTCCAGTGGTCATGGATGGATGTGAGAGTTGGACTGCGAAGAAAGCTGATCATTGAAGAATTGATGCTTTTGAACTGTGGTGTTGGAGAAGACTCTTGAGAGTCCCTTGGACTGCAAAGAGATCCAACCAGTCCATTCTAAAGGAGATCAATCCTGGGTGTTCATTGGAAGAACTGATGCTAAAGCTGAAACTGTAATACTTTGGCCACCTCATTTGAAGAGTTGACTCATTAGAAAAGACTCTGATGCTGGGAGGGATTGTGGGCAGGAGGAGAAGGGGACGACAGAGAATGAGATGGCTGGATGGCATCACCGACTCGATGGACATGAATTTGAGTGAACTCCGGGAGTTGGTGATGGACAGGGAGGCCTGGTGTGCTGTGATTCATGGGGTCGCAAAGAATCGGACATGACTGAGCGACTTAACTGAAGTAAATGAAAGAAATCAAAGACAACATAAACAGATGGAGAGATATTCCATGTTCCTGGGTAGGAAGAATCAATATTGTGAAAATGACTATATTACCCAATGCAATCTACAGATTCAGTGTGATCCCTATCAAATCACCAAGGACATTTTTCACAGAACTAGAACAAAAACTTTCACAATTCATATGGAAATACGAAAGATCGCGAAAAGCCAAAGCAGTCTTGAGAAAGAAGAATGGAGCGGGAGGAATCAACCTTCCTGACTTCAGATTATACTACAAAGCTACAGTCATCAAGACAGTATGGGACTGGCACAAAAACAGAAACATAGGCCAATGGAACAAGATAGAAAGTCCAGAAATAAACCCACACACCTATGGGTGCCTTATATTTTACAAAGGAGGCAATAATATACAATGGGGGCAAAGACAGCCTCTTCAGTAAATGGTGCTGGGAAAACTGGACAGCTACATGTAAAAGAATTAAATTTGAACATTTCTTAACACTATACACAAAGATAAACTAAAAATGGATTAATGACCTAAATGTAAGACCAGAAACTATAAAACTCTTAGAGGAAAACATAGGCAGAACGCTCGATGACGTAAATCAAAGTGAGATCCTCTATGACCCACCTCCTCAGTTCAGTTCAGTTCAGTTCAGTCGCTCAGTCGTGTCCGACTCTCAGCGACCCCATGAATCACAGCACGCCAGGCCTCCCTGTCCATCACCAACTCCCGGAGTTCACTCAAACTCATGTCCACAGAGTCGGTGATACCATCCAGCCATCTCATTCTCGGTCGTCCCCTTCTCCTCCCGCCCCAAACCTTTCCCAGCATCAGAGTCTTTTCCAGTGAGTCAACTTGCCGCATGAGGTGGCCAAAGTATTGCAGTTTCAGCTTTAGCATCAGTCCTTCCAATGAACACCCAGGATCGATCTCCCTTAGAATGGACTGGTTGGATCTCCTTGCGGTACAAGGGACTCTCAAGAGTCTTCTCCAACACCACAGTTCAAAAGCATCGATTCTTCGGCGATCAGCTTTCTTCACAGTCCAACTCTCACATCCATACATGACCACGGGAAAAACCATTGCCTTGACTAGACAGACCTTGGTTGGCAAAGTAATGTCTCTGCTTTTTAATATATTATCAAGGTTGGTCATAACTTTCCTTCCAAGGAGTAAGCGTCTTTTAATTTCAAGGCTGCAATCAGCATCTGCAGTGATTTTGGAGCCCAAAAAAATAAAGTCTGACACGGTTTCCACTGTTTTTCCATCTATTTCCCATGAAGTGATGGGACCAGATGCCATGATCTTTGTTTTCTGAATGTTGAGCTTCAAGCCAACCTTTTCACTCTCCTCTTTCACTTTCATCAAGAGGCTTTTGAGTTCCTCTTCACTTTCTGCCATAAGGGTAGGGTCATCTGCATATCTGAGATTATTGATATTTCTCCCAGCAATCTTGATTCCAGCTTGTGCTTCCTCCAGCCCAGCGTTCCTCATGATGTACTCTGCATATAAGTTAAATAAGCAAGGTGACAATATACAGCCTTGACGCACTCCTTTTCCTATTTGGAACCGGTCTGTTGTTCCATGTCCAGTTCTGACTGTTGCTTCCTTACCTGCATACAGGTTTCTCCAGAGGCAGGTCAGGTGGTCTGGTATTCCCATCTCTTTCAGAATTTACCACAGTTTATTGTGATCCACACAGTCAAAGGCTTTGGCATAGTCAATGAAGCAGAAATAGATGTTTTTCTGGAACTCTCTTGCTTTCTCCATGATCCAGTGGATGTTGGCAATTTGATCTCTGGTGCCTCTGCCTTTTCTAAAACCTGCTTGAACATCTGGAAGTTCACGGTTCACATATTGCTGAAGCCTGGCTTGGAGAATTTTGAGCATGACTTTACTAGCGTGTGAGATGAGTGCAATTGTGTGGTAGTTTGAGCATTCTTTGGCATTGCCTTTCTTTGGGATTGGAATGAAGACTGACCTTTTCCAGTCCTGTGGCCACTGCTGAGTTTTCCAAATTTGCTGGCATATTGAGTGCAGCACTTTCACAGCATCATCTTTCAAGATTTGAAATAGCTCAACTGGAATTCCATCACCACCAATCGCTTTGTTCATAGTGATGCTTTCTAAGGCCCACTTGACTTCACATTCCAAGATGTCTGGCTCTAGGAAATAAAAACAAAAAGAAACAAGTGGGACCTGGTTAAAATAAAAAGCTTTTGCACAGCAAAGGAAACTGTAAGCAAGGTGAAAAGACAACACTCAGAATCAGAGAAAATAATAGCAAATGAAACAACTGACAAAGGGTTCGTTTCAAAAATATACAAGCAGCTCATACAACTCAACACCAGAAAAACAAACAACCCAATGAAAAAGTGGGAAAAAGACCTAAACAGACATTTCTCCAAAGAAGACATACAGATGGCTAACAAACACATGAAAAGATGCTCAACATCACTCATTCTTAAAGAAATGCAAATCAAAAGTATAATGAGCTATCACCTCACACTGATGAGAATGGCCATCATCAGAAAGTCTGCAAACAATAAATGCTGCAGAGGGTGTGGAGGAAAGGGAATACTCTTGCAGTGTTGGTGGGAATGTAAATTGATACAGCCACTATGGAAGATGGTATGGAGATTCCTTAAAAAGCTAGGAATAAAACCACATATGACCCAGCAATCCCACTACTAGGCCTATATACCCTGAGAAAACAAAAATTGAAAAAGACACATATATCCCATTGTTCATTGCAGCACTATTTACAATAATTAGAACATGGAAACAGCCTAGATATCCATTAACAGATGAATGGATAAAGAAGTTGTGGTACATATACACAATGGAATATTGCTGCTGCTACTGCTGCTAAGTTGCTTCAGTCATGTCCAACTCTGTGTGATCCCATAGATGGAAGCCCACCAGGCTCCCCCATCCCTGGGATTCTCCAGGCAAGAACACTGGAGTGGGTTGCCATTTCCTTCTCCAATGCATGAAAGTGAAAAGTGAAAGTGAAGTCGCTAAGTCGTGTCTGACTCTTAGCGACCCCATGGACTGTAGCCCACCAGGCTCCTCTGCCCATGGGATTTTCCAGGCAAGAGTATTGGAGTGGGTTGCCATTGCTTTCTCCCGATGGAATATTACTCATCCATAAAAAGGAATGCCTTTGAGTCAGTTCTAATGAGGTGGATGAACCTAGAACCTATTATACAGGGTGAAGTAAGTCAGAAAGAGAAAGATAAATATTGTATTCTAATGCATATATACAGAGTCTAGAAAAATGATACTGAAGAATTTATTTGCAGGGCAGCAGTGGAGAAACAGACATAGAGAAAAGACTTATGGACACGGGAGAAGGGGGAGAGGGTGAGGTGTATGGAGAGAGTGACACGGAAACTTACATCACCATATGTAAAGTAGATAGTCAACAGGAATTTGCTGCATGGCTAAGAAACTCAAATAGGGGCTCTGTATCAACCTGGATGGGTAGGATGGGGAGGGAGGTGGGAGGGAGTTTCAATAGGGAGGGGATATATATATATACCTATGGTTGATTCATGTTGAGGTTTGGCAGACAACAGCAAAATTCTGTAAAGCAATTATCCTTCAACAACAACAAAAAAATAAATATTTTAAAAACAGTAAACCTAGAACTACCACAGTCCATAGGGTCATGAAGAGTTGAACATGACTTAGCAACTGAACAGCAACAACAAAAGAACTACCATATGACCCAGCATTCCCACTACTGGGAATATACCCTGAGGAAACCATAATTTAAAAGTACAAATACGCCTCAATGTTCATTGCAGCATTATTTACAATAGCCAGGACATGGAAACAATCTAAATGTTCAAGGACAGATAAATGGATAGAGGATATGGTACATATCCACAATGGAATATTATCCAGTCTCTAAAAGGAATGAAATAAGGTCATTTGCAGATACATAGATGAACTTAGAGTCTGTCATACAGAGTGACTGCTGCTGCTAAGTCACTTTAGTCGTGTCCAACTCTGTGTGACCCCACAGATGGAAGCCCACCAGGCTCCCCCATCCCTGGGATTCTCCAGGCAAGAACACTGGAGTGGGTTGCCATTTCCTTCTCCAGTGTGTGAAAGTGAAAAGTGAAAATGAAGTCGCTCAGTCGTGTCCGACCCTTAGCGACCCCACGGACTGCAGCCTACCAGGCTCCTCCATCCATGGGATTTTCTAGGCAATAGTACTGGCTTGCCATTGCCTTCTCCGCAAACAAGAAATATATATTAATGCGTACATGTGGAATCTAGAAAAATGATACAGATGAACCTATTTCCAAGGCAGGAATAGAAATGCAGACAAAGAGAATGGACCTGTGGACACAGCTGGGGAATGCGAGAGTGGGACGAATGGGGAGATTGGGATTGACAGATATATACTACCATGTGTAAAATAGATAGCTAGTAGGAGCCTGCTATGAAGCCCAGGAAGTTTGGTGTTCTGTGAAGACCTAGAGGGGTGATGGGGGGAGTGGAAGGGAGGTCCAAGAGGAAGGGGACATATGTATACATATGGTTGATTGATTCTTTTGAACTGTGGTTCTGGAGAAGACTCTTAAGAGTCCGTTGGACAGCAAGGAGATCAGACCAGCAGTCCTAAAGGAAATCAACCCTGAATATTCATTGGAAGGACTGATGCTGAAGCTGAAGCTCCAATAATTTAGCCACTGGATTCGAAGAGCTGACTCACTGGAAAAGACTCTGACACTGGGAAAGATGGAAGGCAAAAGGAGAATGGGGTGACAGAGGAAGAGATGGTTGGACAGCATGACTGACTCAGTGGACATGAGTTTGAGCAAACTCTGGGAGACAGAGAAGGACAGGGGAGCCTGGCGTGCTGCAGTCTATGGGGATGCAAAGAGTTGGACACGGCTGAGCCACTGAACAACAAACGGTTGGTTCACGTCATTGTACAGCAGACAGTAACACAACATTGTAAAGCAATTATATTCCAATAAAAAATAAAATAAATAAAAATTTAAGAAACACTTATCTCTATGGCTTATCCTGACCCTAAGAATAAAGTCTAAAATCCTGAGCCATGGTTTACAAGGCCCTCCAGGATCATCCACGTCTTCTCTTGCCTCACCTGCCACTGTTAAGCTTTGCTCTTGCCCACCCCAACCTAATTATATTTTCTTAATTCCCTTCCTTCTTACTCTTACTCATCCACCCCAACCCCCTTCACCCCAGAGATCTGAGCATCAAGGGCTTTCCCGCTGAGAAGTGTGTCTGCTCCTTGAGACCAGATTAGGCACATTCTCTGTGCTTCAAGGGGCACCCTCTGCTTCCCTTTGTAACATTACGTTAGGACTGGTTTTCCACGTCCATCTTCCTCACTAGACTGCAGAATGATGGGCACATGGCTGTCATATTCTCAAATACAGCCCAGTACTTGGCACCTATAATCACCTAATTCTTCTTCCCGTGGAAAACATCACCTTCCTTGGTGTTCTTTATTTCCTTTCCGTTTATCATCATCTCAAATGTTTTGATACAATACAGCTGGTTCCTGGGTCTCCCCATTCCAGTTCCGCTTGTGCTGCATGGCCCATTCAACTTCTTAACACATTGCTTTGAACTTAAAGCATCCTTGCTCTGAAATGTTCATTGGCTTCCTATCGCCTACAGGCCAAAACAGCACAATAATATTCGTAGCTCTTCACATACAGTCCAAATTAGATTTCCAGCCTCAATAAGCCCGATTTCTCTTGTGATCGCAGTCTAACCAGAGTGTCTTTCCCTTTCCTTCCTTTCTCTACTTCCTTTGCTTCTTCTCCTTGTATCCTTTCATCTCTCCCCTTCTTCCGCCTCCCTTCCATCACTTCCTCTCTCACTATTTCCATCCCGCCCTTCCATTCAGTAAGCCAAGATTTCAGCAATGGTCACCAGCTTCTGTGATTATCAACCCCCACTTCACAAGAGATTCAGTTGGGAAGTTTTCCGTTTTTTATGGATGCCTGGATCTCAATCCCTTTACCTCATCCCCTCAGAGATTCCTATTTACTTAGTATGGGGGTCAGATCATGAATCATATTATTAATTTTTAGAGCTCTCTAAGTGAAATTCTGGTATTGAAAACCAAATAGATACATTTACCAGGCATTGGATTGGTTCTTTCCTCATGGAGTCTGTAGGACTAGACTGTACAGTGGTGGTTTTCAATGGGGGGCTATTTTGGTCCCCACCCACCCACCTACCCAGGAGACCTAGAGTGATGTCTGGAGATATTTTTGGTTGTTCCAACTAAAGTGGGAAGCGTGTGCTCCTGTTACCTAGGGTGCAGAGGCCAGTTGTTGTTTTTCAGTTGCCCCGTCATATCTGACTCTTTGTGACCCCATGGACTGCAGCACGCCAAGCCTTTCTGTCCCTCACCATCTCCCAAAGTTTGCCCAAGTTCCTGTCAATTGGGTTGGTGATGCCATCCAGCCATCTCATCCTCTTATCCTTTTACCTTCAATCTTTCCCAGCATCGGGGACTTTTCCAATGAGTTGGCTGTTTGCATCAGATGACCAAAATACTGGCGTTTCAGCTTCAGCATCAGTCCTTCCAATGAGTATTCAAGGTTGAGGGATGCTGGCAGAGCCCTGGGATCTGCTGAAGATCCTGCGACACTCATGGCAGCCCCTTCCCCCACACACAACAGGGAATGATCTGGTCCAAAATGTCAATAGAACCAAGACCGAGAAACTTGCTGTAGAGTGCAGAGGCATTGATGAAATAATCACTCAAATGAAGTTTTATTTACTCACTGAAATAAGGGCAATAATGATAAATACTCGGTGACACTGAGTGTGCATCACAGTGGGATCTGAACCGGCCTGGCTGAAGTGGTCTTCCTCAGCTAGAGATCTGAAGGTAGGGTGTAAATTAATCACCACACGAAGGGTGGGGATGAAAGCATTTCCCCAACATGATGGCCTTCCCAGCACATCTGAAGTTTTGGAGAATTCATATAACTCAGAGAGCATGGTGGACTGGAGTGCAAAGAGAGGAGGCAGGAGAATTTTAGCCTAGAGCAATGGAAGACTTATTGGAAGGCAAGTAGGGTATGTCATCAACAGATGAAAAAGATCATTCTAGCAGACAAGTGGAGAATGGCTTAGAATGGAGCAAAAGTGGTTGCCCCAGGAATCTGGGTGAGACATTAGGCTGAGCAGGAGGTAGGAGAACTGGGGAGAAATAGATGTAAGAGATATTTAGGAGATAAACTTGACCATCTCTCTTTACACCTTGTACTTGTCAGCCTCTAGGTGTTTGATGACACCCTTGTCTCTAACGAGAAATACACTGTCTGTTTGAAACCTTATGGTCTTCACTTAAACCCCAAGCCAAATAAATACCATAAGGAACTTCCTGCTTATCTTAGCCGATATCACTGCCTTTGAAATTCTAGGGTTCTCTGTGCCTCTGGAATCAACTTTTACTTGTGATGTACAATTTGTATACACTGGTTTTTACCTTCCTTATAAAAAGATAAGGTCCTTGACAAGCTGAAATCTGTCTTAATAATTTTTATTTCCCACATATTTTTCTAGATATTTGGTCAAGGGCTGTTTGATGACAAGAAACAGAAACCTATTGGACTAATTTAAAACAGGTTTTTTTGTGGGGAGTGTTTTGGTAGGGAGACTAGGGTATGGCAGAGGTTCCCTCTTTTTGCTGCCTAGCACCCATGTTCTGGAACAGCATCCTAATGTCCTTTTGAGTGGCATCCCTTTGCATTCTTTCCCTTAGTCCTCAAGGTTTGGGTGGGTCTGATTCTACCTCACGGTGAGTTCTAAGGATGGGTTGATGAGTTAACATATAACTCAGTGTCAATGTATTGGTTTCCTGGTGCTTTTATGACCAAAACCATCCAATGGGCATCAGCTCCCCAGTTTTTCTAAACCTCCTGGGAATGTGAGCAGTTCCTCCATGGCCATTCCTCAGCCAGAACATCTGGGAGCTTTTGGTGAACCCACCAGAGAATGGAGCCTACCTCGAGGAAAGCAGACCTGGAAGCTGGGGAAGGAGCGCCCTGACGACGTTGTCCTGGTAACCGCAGCCCTCGTGCCTGGTCTTGGCAGCTCCGTAAGCTAACAGCCTCCTTGGATGCTTGAGTGAGTTTGAGTTGTGTTTCTGGCACTTGCAAGCAAAGCAACCCTGGCTAAAATGGCAGGGCATCATGCAGGACGAAGAGCAGGAATTTCAGCCGTGTCTCCAGGGGCCTGGAACTGGGACCAGGGACTCGTCTCCCAGGGGCCCGTCTCCCCTGGATGGGGACCCAAATTTCTCACCCTGTGTCTTTCTACAGGCCTGTCTGCTTCATTCTCCTCTTTCACTCTCTGGTAGCAGCTCTGTCTTTCTGAGGCAGGTTTCAGAATCGTGCGGCTCTTCATTCAAGTGCATGACAGCAACAATGCGGAGCTCCTGAGCCACATGCTTTTTTAAAAAAATGGAAATGTAGTTGATTTACACTATCACATTAGTTTCAGGTGTACAGCAGAGTAATTCAATATTTTACAGATTACACGCAATTTGAAGTTATTACAAAATAATAGCTGTATTTCCCTGTGCTGCACAATAGGTTGTCACTGTTTATCCACTTTAGACATAGTAGTTTATCTCTTAATCCCCTACCTTATCTTCCCCCTTCACTCCCCTCCACTGGTGTCACTAGCTTGTTTTCTGTGTCTGTGAGTCTGTCTCTGTTTTGTTATGTACATTTGTTTGTTTTATTACTTAGACTGAGCCGCATTCTCAATCCCCAAGCGATGCTGCTGTTATCCAAATTTAGACTTAGATTTATGTCTACCCTTGGCCCAATCTGTAGTCAAGGGGCAGGATGCAAGGGTCATTTTCCACTCAGCAGGCTCAGTGGAAGCTCACCAAGAGATAGAGTTGGGGAGGTACAGCATACCACGTGGTCAATATTAGGGCTACATGAATGACTCCTGTTCACCATTAATAAATACAGGCGGGAAGGAAATCGCACAGAGTTGCACCAACTTCAACTCCAAACCCGACGGGTTGGAATATCAGGTGACCTTTCCAGCAAGAAAGAGGGCTATATTCTGACATTTTTTGTGGCCCAGATGTTGAGTCCATGGCAAAATCCAATGAAATCTTCCTTTTGTCTTATCTAAGTAAGACCCAAAGTTCCTTCCCCGTCTGTCCACTGAGATGTGTATAAAAATCAAAGCAGACCAGCAGGATTCCTAAAAATGGTGTTTTGACTGAGGTCTACACCCTGGGGTGTCACTTATCTATCCCCAGTGGAGATGTGTGGGCTCCTGCTCAGCAGGGGTGCAGCAAACCTTGCCATGTCTCAGCTTAACAACACTTCGCACAGTCTAATGGTCTCATCTGTTCCCTTGAGGGAAAAATAATTATGGCACTGTGACAGAAACCCTTATAGCAGATTTTCCCAAGAGTCCCCCAAAATAGTCCTCTAGAGCTCAGAGTGGGACCCCACTAGAGTCTGGGAAGGTTAAAGGCATAACGCTCCAAGATGCTGCCCCCAATTCCTATTAGCAGCTCTGCTTTTATTCTGTCCATATAATCAAAGCTAAGGTTTTCTCAGTAGTCATGTATGGTTGTGAGAGTTGGACCATAAAGAAGGGTGTGCGCCAAAAAATTGATGCTTTCAAATTGTGGTGCTGGAGAAGACTCTTGAGAGTCCCTTGGACAGCAAGGAGATCAAACCAGTCAATCCTAAAGGAAATCAGTCCTGAATATTCATTGGAAGGACTGATGCTGAAACTGAAGCTCCCATATTTTGGCCACCTGATGCAAAGAGCTGACTCATTGGAAATGACCCTGATGATGGGAAAGATTGAAGGCAGGAGGAGGGACAGAGGATGAGATGGTTGGGTGGCATCACTGACTCAATGGACATGAATCTGAGCAAATTCCTGGAGATAGGGAAGGACAGGGAAGTCTGGCATGCTGCAGTTTTTGTGGAGGTCACAAAGAGTCAGACAAGACTAATTGGCTGAACAGTAACAACTTTTGTTTTGTAGATTGGGTTTTTGTTTTTTAATCTATAGAGACACAAAACAGACTAATGGATCCAGGGACTGGGAATGGGGGATGGGCATGAGGTTTCCTTTGGGAGCGATGAAAATATTTTAAGCCCTATAGGAGTGATGGTTACACAGCACTGTGAATGCACCAAAAGCTGCTGGATGGACCCTGTGTGTGCTGTGCTTAGTCGCTCATTCGTATTCAACTCTTTGCGACCCCATAGACTGTAGCCCACCAGGCTCCTCTGTCCATGGGATTCTCCAGGCAAGAATACTGGAGTGGGTTGCCATGCCCTCCTCCAGGGGATCTTCCCAATGGTTAATGGTTAACTTTATCTCATGCCAATTTTACCTCAATTAAAAAAGCTGGAAAACTGCTAGTTTAAATAATCTGTTTAAAAGTCACTTGTTAGCCTGTGTGAATCTCTTTACCTCCCTCAGTCTCAGTTTCCTCATCTGGAAAAGGGGTTAATAATTGTGTCTATATCTTGGGTTGGATGTAAGATTGAAATGAGACAGTGATTTTGAAGGCCTTCATTAAACATAAGCATCTCTCCCTTGTATACATTTTTGTCCTGATATTTCATGATTCCACTTGATCTGTAGATCACAGGCATTGTTGTTGGGATTTTAACAGTGACAAGATATGACACCAGTGTTTTGTCCTCCCCTTGCACTGAGCTGGAGAATTTTGCTTGCCCTCTTTTTCCTTGCTCCCAGAGTCTCTCCGGAGGTCCTGCCTGTAGAGGCCACATTTTTCTCTCCCAACTTGCTTCAGAGACTGTCAAAGAATGTTGATGGAGGGATGCAGAAGCGGGGATGGATTGCCAGGCTCCAAAGTCGATACCTGTTCAGAGGCTACCCTGAAAGTGAGTGATTGCGGGCAGGGAGAGTTTGCCGAAGTGGGCTGATGGATTGGGGCACATACAGTCTCAATAAAGATTGCGATGCTGTTAGGAGACCAGATTAGATTTTTCTGGGCTACAATAGGCTGCAATCATCTTGTTATGTCAGCTTGTTTATTGTTTTAGGTCCTGACTTATTTTCGGAGCGCAAGGTGTCTACAAAATAACCCTGCTGTAAACACTCAAATAATTTGGGTAGCAGACATTTAATCCCACCAATGTTCCCCATTAATTAGTAGAATGGGTCACCCGCCCTAGGGGGATGGTGACCCTGTATTGTTCAGGAATACTTTCTCATGGTGGAAATTTCACACCCAGTAAATTGCTAATGAATATGTCATTTTGCTGCTGAGTTTATCTGACATACTATTTCTCTTGCCATTGCCATTGAGATAGAATTACTGTCAAATTGACTGCAAAAAACAGAATTGATTTTTGATTAGAGTTCCTAGAACTAAAGGTTAAAGATGTTTTAAAGAAATGGAGCTGTGGCTTTCTTCTTAAGTATCCCCAAGATTGTTTCCTTAGTTTGTTGAGAAACCAGAGCCCTCACCTGCAGAGAGGATGCTCCATAGTTAACCCTTCATACTTTCGCTGGAAACAGGAACGTGAACAAATTCCTCTCCATCCCTGGCTCCAACCCTTTTGCAAGTCAGTGGTGTCAGAGTGTCAAAGGAGAACAGATTGCTTTAGTTTGTGTAACAAGGGTTGCTGAAATTGCAATCTTACCTACGCAGACGATTCGGGGAAGGCTCCGATAACCTCATGCAGGCGTTTCATATACAAGCAATTATAGGGAGATAGATTAGAGTGTCCAGAAGAATCATAACTTCCCTTTGCCTGATTTATAAGCCATATCCTGATTTTTTACAATACCATTTATAATATCAACACCATCTAGACAGCTGTCTATGGGAGTTGGTTCCTCCAAAGCATATGCTGGTGCCTAGCTCACACAGGGGATGAGATCCTAGACGCAAACTCCCTGGGAAAGCTGATCTCACGGAGAAATCCAGAGCTCAGGTTCTGGGGTCGGGGCTGGATGTGAGCCTGAGCTCTGCCACCATGAGCTGTGTGACGATGGGCAAGTGGCTTAACCTCTTGAGATTTGGTTTCCTCTTCTATAAATATGGGTAACAATAAATCCTACACAGTAGGATTGTTGTTTGCAGTAAGTAAGCTGACTCTTATAAATGGATTAGCATAGTAACTGACACAGAGTTGTTGTTCAGTTGCTCAGCTGTGTCCAACTCTGCGACTGCACGGACTGCAGCACAGCAGGCTCCCCTGTCCTTCACCATCTCCTGGAGCTTGCTCAAACTCATATCCATTGAGTTGGTGATGCCATCCAACCATCTCATCCTCTGTCGCCCCCTTCTCCTCCTGCCTTCAATCTTTCCCAGAGTCAGGGTCTTTTCCAATGAGTCAGCTCGTCAGATCACATGGCCAAAGTATGGGAGCTTCAGCTTCAGCATCAGTCCTCCCAAAGAAGATTCAGGGTTGATTTCCTTTAGGATTGACTGGTTTGATCTCCTTGCAGTCCAAGGGACTCTCAAGAGTCTTCTCCAGCACCACAGTTCAAAACCATCAATAGTTAGACACATAGTTAGCATAGGTAGCTAATAAATATTGATTAGCTAATAAGTATTTATTAGCATATTAGCTAATAAATATTCAGTTCAGTTCAGTTCAGTCGCTCAGTCGTGTCCGACTCTTCGCGACCCCATGAATCACAGCACGCCAGGCCTCCCTGTCCATCACCAACTCCCGGAGTTCACTCAAACTCATGTCCACAGAGTCGGTGATGCCATCCAGCCATCTCATTCTCGGTCGTCCCCTTCTCCTCCCGCCCCCAACCCTTCCCAGCATCGGAGTCTTTTCCCATCACTTCATGGGAAATAGATGGAAAAACAGTGGAAACAGTATCAGACTTTATTTTTTGGGGCTCCAAAATCACTGCGGATGCTGATTGCAGCCATGAAATTAAAAGACGCTTACTCCTTGGAAGGAAAGTTATGACCAACCTTGATAATATATTAAAAAGCAGAGACATTACTTTGCCAACAAAGGTCCGTCTAGTCAAGGCTATGGTTTTTCCCGTGGTCATGTATGGATGTGAGAGTTGGACTGTGAAGAAAGCTGATCGCCGAAGAATTGATGCTTTTGAACTGTGGTGTTGGAGGAGACTCTTGAGAGTCCCTTGTACCGCAAGGAGATCCAACCAGTCCATTCTAAGGAAGATCGATCCTGGGTGTTCATTGGAAGGACTGATGCTAAAGCTGAAACTCCAATAAATATTAGCTACCAGGAAGAGTGGGGAATACAGTGTTGGAAGTAAGACTTCAAACTGTGGGGATCTCTGCTTGTAATTCATTCTCCCAAATAGCCGTTGGTTTGTATGATGTCACTGGACCCCCACTACTCATGTTACCTTCAGATAGTCTCAATAGTCTTTGGTGTTGTAGGAAAAACCTCTTTATATGGCCTGGCCTCGCTTATTTTTCATGTTTTCCAGCTCCTTCCCTGTGGCCAGGCTGAGTGCCCACTTGGTGCATTATCGCCAGTCTGCCTTTTTTCACCTTGATGCTCCACCCACAGGAAGCCTGGTCCCCAGGGACGCCCTCCCCTTAGTCCTCAGTCTGTGAAGCTGAGAATGAGCAATTGAAGAAGACAAAGGATCTCCACTGCCCTGAGCATTTGCGATGGGAAGCCTGGATGCCCTGGAGCAGCAGAAATCCGGTCAGAGGCTCCACCTGCCCTTTGGCTAGCTTCCCGTAGGAAGCCAAGACTCGCCCCTGCCTGATAAGTTCTTTATGCTTTAAACAAAAGACATTATTGGAAGGAAGGACACGAGTGTCTCAAAGTGGTATTTTGGTACTAAAGGATGTCTTAAAATAGCATGCTTACGCTTTCCACTGGGGCAGGAAGGACCTGAGGAGAGAGAACATTAAGTCTGGAAAAGCCAAAATGATTGCCAGGCATTATCGTCCCCTGATGGGTAAGAGGGCTCTCTGTGAGAAGTGGCAGTGCGCTTGGATGATGGGCTGCTGGGAGAGGAGAGGGCCCCGTGATTAAGTGGAGGCCAGACACACCCTCTCAAAGGACAGTGTCATGGAGACCCAGCAAGCTGGAGCCCCCATAGGCAGTAGGAAGAAGAGAAAGGTGATGAGTCTGTGTCATTCCTTCCAAGCCTGATCGGAGACCCCACAGACACTAAACAGGGAGGCTGTAAGTGACCAGATGATGGCTACCCTCTGGTACCCCAGCCTCTGCTTCTGCATCCCCCATCTCTGTTTTCAGATGCATTCATCGAGTGCCCCCCACCCTCCACCAAAGAACCCATAACTTACAAGTCTCAATGACCAGCACAATAAATCCCCTACATATAAACACTCAAGCTGTGAACTCTTAAAGATGCGAATGTGCCAGCCCCTGTGTGCCAGCTGTTGTACCACACTAGTGTGCTTTTCAAGGTATCGTAAGATTAAAACTGTTTTCTTTGTTTTTTTTTTGTGTGTTTGTTTTTAATGTATTATTTGTGTGCAAAGTATTATAAACCTATTGTAGTACAGAACTATAAAGCTGATCGTGTTAGTCAGGCACCTAGGCTAACTTTATTGGACTTACTAACAAACTGGACTCACAGATATGCTGTTGGAGTGGGCCTTGTTCACATGTAAGGGAATTACTGTATAGACATAACACAGATTCCCTAGAGGACAAAGAGGGTGTTACATGGTACACCTATTGTAGACAACTTCAAAATCCATGACATACATGTCTACTCCCCAAATTCTGTCTCTGATGGAATCTTTCTCTCTCCTACATCAGGGATCAATAAGCTGCTTCTTCAATGGCCATCTATAGTAAATAGGCTTTGCAAGCAAAGAGGTAAAATTGAAGCTATTTCATGGGTACTTATATAATCATTGAAATGTAACCATTAAAAAAATGCAAAACTCACTCAGCTCAAGGTCATGAAAATAGAGCTGGATTTGGCCTGTGTACTAGTCTGCTGACCTCTGTCCTACATAATTCTCAAATTTTGGGCTCACCAATTTGCCTTAATAGCACTTAATTGCACTTCAGAGCCTCTCCCAACTCATATCCTAAAGCCAAACCCAGTTTACAGAAACAAATCCAGTGTACAGACCCCACAACAGTTAATGGACTCTAAAGAGTTAACATGGAGAAGGAACTGGCACCCATCCAGTATTCTTGCCTGGGAAATCCCATGAACAGAGATGGTGGGCTCTAGTCCACGGGGGTCGCAAAAGAGTAAGACACAACTCAGCAACTAAACAAAGAGTTAATAGGAACAAACTTGTTTGAAAATGATCAGGTTATGGGTAGGTTGTTGGGTTTTTTTTCCCCTGTCATATGAGGAAAAATTGGGGACATTGGTGAAAAGGGACCAGAATCTCAGGATTTCTGCCCATGAGTCAGTGAAATTAGGTCATGTTTCAAAGTGAGGGTAATGCCTCTTGGTCTGCTCTGAGGGGAACTGGTCCAGTGATTTGTGGAGAAAGAGCCTGCAATTGCTATATCCGTGTTTATGTCCAGCACAAATACAGGGTACATACATCCATTGGGCAAGATAAGACTCCTTAATACCGGACTTATTTTTCTTCAGAAGCCATCAAAGACAAATCACCCAGCTACCAAAGGACACAGATTTCTCCAGACGCAGCAGTCAGCAACACTCAGCTGTCATCTCTTCACTCGTTCAACAAACATTTATTAAACACCTACCCTCTTCAGAGATTTAAAAAAAAAAAATGAAGTCAATGACCATGTCAAGTCGAGGTAGGGGAGAGAATTACAGAAAGGGATAAGTTGTAACCCATTTAGTCCCGAAAAGTTGCAGAAGGACTGGGAGAATGATCTGCCTAGACTAAAATGGGAGGGTACGGGAGTTTGGGGGCAGGGGGTTGGGGGACACCTCCCCAGACTGGGAAGGACAGTAAAGGGTTTCAAAACAGGGACAGTTGGTCCAGAGAATCCAGAAGAAAGAGACAGGGAGAGGTATCCAGGCCCAAGGATATAAGAACAGAAAGGAAACCAATATATAAGAGAACTGAAAGTGTGGAAGGGGTACAAGACGGAGTGTCTGGGGTGTGTGTGTGTGTGTGTGTGTGTTCAGATGGGAACGACACTGCAGCAGAGTGGCAGAAGATTGGGCTGACTTGTTAGGAGAAAGAAAATGAAAGGCCCTCCCGACTTTACTTAGTGCTTATCTTCCATGCTTAAAGCAAGGAGATGCCTTTGGGAGACAAACAGAAGAGTGTCCAGATTTGTGTTACCACAGATGAAAAATGCACAAGACCTGTGGTCCCGGTTGCCATCAGAAGGAGGTCAGTTCCTAAGCACGCATTTCAAGATCCTTTACAACCTGACTTCTCTCTGCCTTTCCAATTTCTCTTCTTTGCCTTCTTTCCACCCCCCTCTGCTAGGCACCCCAAATACTAGACCTTCTAGACCATCTCCTCCTTCCCTCAACATGTCATTGGTTTTGTATTAGTTAACTTTTGCCACATAACAAATAGTCTAAAGCTTAGCAAAGCTTAAAACACACACATTTATTACCTCAGTGAGTTTCCAAGGGTCAGGAATCCTGGGCTGACTTAGTTGGGTGAGTCTGACCCAGGGTCTTTCAAGAGAGTGTCGTCAAGATGTCAGCGGAGGCTTCAGTTACCTGAAGGCTTGACTGGGGCTGAAGGACCTAACTGCAAGACGGTTCACTCCAAAGCAATTAACTAGGTCCTTAACTCCTCACTAGCTGTAGGCTGGAGGTCCCATTCCTCACTGTCCATAGGGCTGCCTATGTGTTCTCCTGACATAGCAGGCAGCCTCCCCTAGAGCAAGGAATTTCAGAGAACAAAGGGGATCCCAAAGTGGCTTCTATGACTAACCTCATACGTCCCTATGATGTCCACCATATTTCCGTTTCTGAGAAGCAAGTCACTAAGTTCTCCCCATTCTCAGGAGGGTAGGAATTAGACTCCCACTCTTTAAAGGAAGAGCGTGAAAGATCTGGGGAACATGTTAATCTCTTAAGGCTTCTCCTACTTTCATGTTGGTGTCCTTTTAAGTCCCTGATTGGGAGACTTTTGCCAGGAAACATGTGTCAGTGTCTGGAAACGTTTTTGGTTGTCACAAGTGGAGGGAAGCCCAAGCTGCTACTGACAGCCCAAGACGAGAGGCCATGGATGCTGTTAAACATACTACAATGTAGAGGGCAGCCCCTCCCCGCCACAAAGAATTCTCTAGCCCAAAGTATCAGTAGTACTGAGGCTGAGAAACCCTGGAATAAGCTGTTAGCAGTTGTGTGTCTGGGCTAATTAGTTACTCATCCTAAGCCTTGATTTCCTCAGTAGTAAAATGGAGACACAGTGTAATCCACCTGGTGGGAAAATGAGATGATGCATCTAAAGCAGGGGTCCCCAAATTTCAGGCTGCAGACCAGTGCCTGCTGTAAGGTCAGTGGTGACATTAGATTAGAAATAAAGTGTACAATAAATGTAATGTGCATGAATTGTCCCATAGCCATACCCCCAAACCCCGGATTGTGGAAAAATTATCTTCCAAGAAATCAGTCCCTGGCACCATAAAGGTTTTGGACTGCTGCTCTAAAACACTTAGGTAGTCAGTCAAAGGAGCATCTTCTCTGTGCTAGGACCCCAGGCTAGATCCAGGGAGTTGGAGATAAACTAGCCAGGCCTGGTCCCTGAGCCTAGCATTTTATGTTTGAAGCCATAATAAATATGAGTCTGTGTTTTAGTATAATTAATCATGCAGAGGTCATTTTTTCCATTTTTGTGAGAAAATCTTGGAGAAAGGAGTGGTCCTCTTTTCAGGTCCAGCCCACTTAGGTGCCTAGCAACATGCTTTGCACAGAAAAAATACTCAATCAATGCTTGTTGAATTGAATTCCACCTGTTTGCTTCATGAAATGACTACTCTTTGTACGATTTTAAGGTGCTAAAGATTTTAAAATGTACAATCTATTTAATAACATCTTTCAATTTTGTTAGAAAGATTTGGGGAAAAACCCTCTATTAACAGTACTCTTGCCTAGAAAATCCCATGGATGGAGGAGCCTGGTAGGCTGCAGTCCATAGGGTCGCTAAGGGTCGGACACGACTCAGCGACTTCACTTTCACACATTGGAGAAGGAAATGGCAACCCACTCCAGTGTTCTTGCCTGGAGAATCCCAGGGACGGGGGAGCCTGGTGAGCTGCCGTCTATGGGGTCACACAGAGTTGGACACGACTGAAGTGACTCAGCAGCAGCAGCAGCAACTGTATTTTTCCATTGTAAGATATATCCTAATTTGAGAAATGCTAAAATTTGAAAAACAAAATAGGCATTGCAAAATTGAGGAAATACGGTAATATTTGTATGTAGTTGTTTAGTTGCTGAGTCGTGTCTGACTCTTTGCGACCCCATGGACACCAGCCCGCCAGGTTCCTCAGTCCGTGGGATTTCGCAGGCAAGAACACTGGAGTGGGTTGCCATTTCTTTCTCCAGGGGAATCTTCCCGACCCAGGGATGCAACCACGTCTCCCGCTTTGGTAGGCGGGTTCTTTAACTACTGACCCACCCGGGACTAATCTACTAATTTTGAGTGAAAGGAGACTGTGTGTTCCTCTATTATTCTTTCTATGGGCATGGTTTTAATGTCAGTGTACTAGTTTTCTATTGCTGCTGTGACAATACCTCCAGCTATAGACTTAGCAGGACTTCCCTCGTAGCTCAGTCAATAAAGAATCTGCTTGCAATGCGGGAGACCTGGTTTGACCCTTGAGTTGGGAAGATCCCCTGGAGAAGGGATAGGCTACCCACCCCAGTATTCTTGGGCTTCCGTGTTGCTCAGCTGGTAAAAAATCTGCCTGCAATGCAAGAGACCTGGGTTTGACCCCTGGGTTGGGAAGATCCCCTGGAGAAGGGAAAGGTTACCCACTGCAGTATTCTGGCCTGGAGAATTCTTTGAGGTTGCAAAGAGTCAGACACAACTGAGTGACTTTCACTTCCACTTCCTCACATAATTACAGGTTCCAGGGTTTAAAACTAGGGCATCTTTGGGAGGACTGTTACTCTGCCAACCACAGTCAGTGATACCGAAGAAACCACAAAATCCTTCTAGACTTGTAAAGGTAACCCAAACCACATCTCATCATATAGGAAAGCTTGAACATGAGTTACATTTTCCAATTTGTTTGGAAAGATTCCAGCCACTGCTTTCAAATGCCAGGATCCAGAGAAATATTGCATTTCCATGCTCCTTGCCACTGGATGAAATGAGACTCAATCCTTTTCTACATAAGCAAATGGAACCTATAAACCTCAATTTGGCTACTCCACTGTTCCAACATAACATGGTTCAGTGTCATGAAACGTGACGCTTCAAAAATCTATTATGTGACAAGCCGGGTGGTTTATGACACAAATATTGTATTTTGCACACTTCATTTGCAGTTAAATTATTGAACATCTGACAACACAGGCCATGTTCTGTTTCTTAGTGCAAATCCATTAAAAGGTATTTTTTTGGTTGTTGCTGTTAAATTAGGGCTTTAACATTTCCAGACATGAAGAGTGAATTTATTTTACAATGATTAAAAATCATTTTGTAATTAGACTTGAATGAACAGGGAGTTATTGGGAAAGTTGAGCCTAGCATTCAGCTTCTAAAGGAACAATTCCAATGCTCATGCTTGGATGATACTTATTGTTGTAGCACTTGGCTGTTTTATAAAAGAGGAAATTAAGGCCAAAGAGAAAATGACCAATATGGGTTGAGACCAGGGAAGTAAGTCTCCAGGAAGATTTCAATTTTCACGTTTTAGGATAGGTCAGTCTTTGGATTTTTAAAATCATGGACTACTTTATCTGCGCTATGATTAGATCAGTTATTGCCTACATCATAATGTCAAAGTCTGTTACTGATAGGTGGTTAAAGAGAATGAGAAAATATTACTGGAGCACTAGGGAAGAGTGAAGAATGTGGGAAATTGGAAAGTGTGTGTCCTGATAAATAAGTAGCTGCTACTCAGCTCTCACTGATTTTTCCAGAGACCAATCCTGCCAAATTTTCTAACTTTTTACAAGAAAATAAAATTCTGGATTATTGTGTAAAATCTGATTTCAAATATAGACCATCAATACAAAAACATTTAAAAAAAAATACTATTCAGGGTGAATAAAACACATGTACAGTTCCAGTAGAGCCCAGAGATCATTCGTTCTAGAATTCTGGATTCTATTGTGCCAGGCAGACTATAGCAAGAACTGTTTCAAGGCTTAAACCCTGAAGTGAGCCATGTAAGGGTAGTATAATGAGATATTAAACAGCCTAATAATGGAATTGCTTGTTTCGGCCTATCCTAGCTCATGTTAGTGACCTTGGGCAAGTCACTTAATACCTCTGTCTCCATTTTGGTTTCTTGTTCATATGAAATGGAAATGATATCCATCTCATAAGGTTCTTGTGGAGATTTAGGGTGAATGTCCACGTGATGTCAGTAGTGACTGGATGGTAGGACATGCTTGTGTCCTGTTGCTGTCCTTACTCTCTAAGCAACTTATTTAGGCTCAAGGTCACATAATAAGTATGACTCTGTGCATTGCCTCTTCTGTGTTGCTACTCATGTAAATGTCAACAACTGTCTCATAATTTGTTTAAAAGTGGGAAAAAGTTAAGTCCATAGTTTGGATGCTAAGATTCCCAAAGCCTGTTTCATTAACTTTTGATAGATACACCACGTGAATACAAATAAATGCTCTGAGCCTCTGACTCAAGTTGAATGCCTTGTTCTCTTGTTGCTAGAGTTTGGACTGAAAACAGAATCATATAACTTATAATCCTCCAGTGATACCCTGTGACCTTGAGATAAATCTCGATTATTTAGCATGGCTTCAGGGACCCTCCACAGTCTGGTCTCTCCTTACAGTGTTTGTTCCAGCCTTACCGAGCTCTTCTGCGTCCAGAACGCATCACATTCTATTCCACCTCTGGAAACTGTACTTGTGTTATACTTGTTATTCTCTCTGCCTGAAACACTTTATTCCCATCCTTTTTTTTTTCCTTTTATTGACTGATTGTTTGTTTATTGGATCCCAGGAGCTCAGAGCTGAATTAATCATATTCTCTAGCCCATGGCACATCATCATACTTGGTCAATGGATGGCCCCTGTCTTATTGTATTATTCATTTATTTCTTCCCCTGCACACCTAGTCCCCAATATCATTTGCCTCTCTCATCTGTTTGATAGATATTTGCAAATATTCTAAAATATGCAGAGTTATTTTGATTGTGAATGTGTTTTTAATTAGCATAAATAGCATTGTGTTATACCCCACATCCTGAGGCTTTCTTCACTCAACACTGTTTTAAGATCTATCTGTATTGCTTTCTATATATTTAGCTTGTGAATTCCTTATGCTGTATGCTTTTTTGTAATGTGCATTTATCACATTTTATTTACCCAGTCTCCTAATGATGGACACCTGGGTTCCCTCAAGTTTCTTGATAGTACAAACAAACCCGATGCTATAAACTCATCCCTTTGTGAATCTATGTGAGAACTCTCCCAGGGTGTACACATAGGGGAGAGATTCACAGGTGATAGGCTGCATGCCTAAGTTCACCAAATCCCACCAGACAGCTTTTCTGAATGGCTTGGCCAGTTGACATCCCCACCAGGAAGAAAGGAGGGTTCCCAGCTCCATGCTCCTTGGCATTTGCCTCCTGTCTTACTGTGCTGCCGTTCTGATGGATAGGTGGCAGCTCACAGCTTCACTTTGCATTTCTCTAGATAGGAAAGTGTCTGAGCTCTGCTTCCAATCACAGAGCTATTCAGGTTTCTCGTTGTCTGAAGCCTCTGTTCATGGGCTTGCTTTCTTTGTTTGCATCTTTCCATTGGGTTCCCTTGTTGATTCTGGACGTTGTCAGTGACTCTCCAGGTCTCATGCTCACCTCCTCTTCTTGGGGCTACCTGACTCCAGCTCCCCAGGATTCTCCAGGCTCAGCCTAGACATCCCTTCCTCCGCAAGGCAGTGCACAAGCTCCCTGGAGTCTGTGTTATCCATCTCGTGTTCACTCCTCCAGCCCCCTCTGCTCTCCTGCCTGCATGCCTATCACTCTATCCTAATTGCCTGTTTGAGTCCCAGTTACCCTACCGTGATGCTGGCTCCCTGAGGCTATAGGTCACATCTTGTTCCTTGATGCATCTTCAGCTCCTATTTCAAGGGTTTAAGATGAAGAACCAGGACAAATATCTGTTGAATCAGTGAGAAACAAACTCATTTGTGAAATACTTTCTGTACATCAAACCCTCATCTGAATGTGGTAGGCAATGATCCATTAAACTATCCCAAAGTGAAGTGAAGTGAAATAGTCGCTCTGTCGTGTCCAACTCTTTGTGACCCCATCGACTGTAGCATGCCAGGCTCCTCTGTCCATGGAATTCTCCAGGCAAGAATACTGGAGTTGGTAGCCATTTCCTTCTCCAGGGGATCTTCCCAACCGAGAGATCAAACCCTGGTCTCCCGCATTGCAGGCGTATTCTTTACTGTCTGAACAACCAGGGAAACCAATAACCCCAAAGTGAAGGCTTTCTTATCCCCATTTTACAGATGAGGAAACTGGTGATGTGTGGTAAGTATGGTAGGGAAGATGGATGACCACAGTATTCACTATTTTCCACTACAGCCCCATCACTCAAGCTGCCAAATTAGGGTTTCAAAAGTTCTTGCCCAAAGCCTAATCATTTACTTGCCTTCAAATATTTCTTTTTTTTCCTCAAGATGGCTACGAGAATCTGATGGAGTCTGCCCTCGCCTCTTCTCTCTAACCTCATCTCTGCCATCACCACCAATTCTTTCTCTCCAAGTTCTCGGAACACCCAACCTTCCTGCAGTCCCTCAGATGCTGTTCATTCTCTTCAGAGCAGCACTTCTCAGCCTTCGATGCAAATATAAATCACCTGGGGATCTTGTTAAAAACTTCAGATTCTTATTTACTGCCTCCAGAAAAGGGCTTGCGATTTTGCGTTTCTAACCAATTCCCAGGTGATGCTGCTGGTCTGAAGACCACATTTGGAGTAGCCAGAATATAGAGCACTGTTTACTCAGCTCTCCCTTCATCTCCCAACTATTCATGCTTCAGAGCTCAGCTTAAATATCACCGCCTCAAGGAATCCATCCCTAACCAGACTAGACCGGGAAACATCCCCATTGCTCTCTGTCCTTATTTTTTGAAGCTCTTCACACCATCATGTTAATGAGCCACCAGGTGAATCACTTAATGTCTGTCTCTCTAACTCACATGCAAGCTCCATAAAAGAGGGAGCATCAGTCTGATGGCCCATAATAATCCTTGTACCCAACCTGGACTCCCTCATAGGAAGAATTAATATCTGTTAAGGTAAAAAAGAGGACTGAATGGAGGTAAATGTCCTAATATTTGATTGAGAGACCCCACAACAGTTGGTTTTTAACCTCTAGGGGGCTACAGATCACCTTGAGAATTTGAGGAAATATAGCCCCAGGAAAGATCTCTCCTAAGAAATTGGAGCATACAAATGAACTTTTGCCTAAGATTGTGTTGCATTTCAGGAGGTGAAGAATTACTGTCCTATAGAAATATAATCATGGTACATCTCTTCCAAGGAGCACCAGGTGCCCACGGGATCTTTCCTCCTCTCCTCTCATTTCAATCTCACACTGGAGCCCACGGTGGGAACTCCTGGTGTCCTTGTGGTATCTTCAATGCAAAGTCACTCCCCCGCACACGCAGTGGCAAAGGGCAGGTAAATATGGCCAGAACAAGGCTGGTATGTGTGTGTGCTCCTGGGGGAGGACTAAGCTTTGCCAAATAAACAAATGAATCAGCCAGCCCTGAATTAACTTAGACACATCATGAGCTAGAAATATCTTCACCCGGAAGTGGACTAATTTTTAATGTAGTTCAGTTCAGTCCAGTCACTCAGTCTTGTCCGGCTCTTTGTGACCCCATGGATTGCAGCACTCAAGGCTTCCCTGTCCATCACCAACTCCCGGAACTTGCTCAAATTCATGGCCATAGAGTCAGTGATGCCATCAAACCATCTCACCCTCTGTCGTCCCCTTCTCCTCCTGCCTTCAAACTTTTCCAGCATCAGGGTCTTTTCCAGTGAGTCAGTTGTTTACATCAGGTGGCTAAAGTATTGGAGCTTCAACTTCAGCATCAGTCCTTTTAATGCATATTCAGGACTGATTTCCTTTAGGATTGACTGACGGGATCTCCTTGCAGTTCAAGGGACTCTCAAGAGTCTTCTCCAACACCACAGTTCAAAAGCATCAGTTTAAATCTTCGACGCTCAGTTTACTTTATAGTCCAACTCTCACATCTATACATGACTACTGAAAACCATAACTTTGACTAGACAGATTTAATCCAGGGACTGCAGCAAATGAACCTGATCCTAAAACATCTCAGAGACCTACCTGTCTCGCCATCATTTCTGTGGCTCTCTATTTCCTGGAGACGAAAACACCTTTTTAGAGGATGAGTGCAGACTTCAGTGACAGAGGCAACAGCTTTCACATCCTGCCTATCAGGGTGTATTGCTTTTGAGACCTGTTGGCAAGAGAGTTACCTTCCTTCTACCTCAGTTTCCACATCTGTGAAATGGGTCCCCTCAGAGTATCCTCAGAAGCCCTGACACATTGTTTCCAGGATTGAAACGGTGTCGCCAGTGCTTTTAAACAGAAGCTTTCCCCTCTTTCCCACTGCTCACCACCCCCAAACAAAAAGACAGCTTAGAGGGGCTTGCTTTGCCCTCTCAGACTGATTATCTAATTTTTCTGCTCACTTCTTCAAGGCTTCTGGGGATAAAGCACATTAAAATCTCTTATTGGCACTGCTGTTTATTTGGAGCCAGGGACATTTCATCCTTTTCCAACTTGTACAAACCTGGGCTTGGCTTCCATCCACAGCCAGACCTAGAAATTATAATGCATTACCAGGTAGGTATTCATTTCCTGGTATTATTCTAAAAGACTTCTGGGGCTCAAGAGATTTTGAGCAGTGAATCTCAGGAAGACACCCTGTAGGTTGCAGTAAAAGCGTGTGAAGGTAATAGTTAAGGTGGTTTTTTTTTTTTAAGTTCTTTAATATTCTTTCAGAGGTTCAATTATTTACCATGCTAGCTTCAGGTGGAGAGTAATTTGAATATCACTGTCAGGAGGAACTGAGGGTGGAGAGCAGAGCAGTTTGCAAATCACACAAGTCAGCCTGGGCTCTGGTGAAGATCACCAAGATGCAGAAATGGAGGCTTGCACCGTGTCCCATGTTACAGTTTATTGATTTATTTTTAAATTACATTATTAAACACATCTCTGTCTTTAAGGGCAATATTCAGAGTACACAACTATGATAGACACGGGCTCAAAGTCTGAGACTGGAGCAGGGATCTGGCAGACAAAGCAGTAACCCTTTCCCTGCTGGATCACGGGGAAGGCTGCAGGGAGAGACTCTAGGAAAGGGCCCTGCATGGTCAGGATAGCAGGGATGTTCTTTCCTGACTGGTACAAAAATATTTCAGTATTTTCTCAACTGCTATAGCCCAAAGGTTGCCTAACCTGAATATCAACCGTCTTGGTTTAACATTTCAAAGTGAGACTATAGTGATAAAGTGATTCATCTTCCCCTTTAAATCTCATTTGTCCTAAATCTGGTACATTGCTCCTCATTCAAACATTGCTGCTGCTGCTGCTAAGTCACTTCAGTCGTGTCCGACTCTGTGTGACCCCATAGACGACAGCCCACCAGGCTCCCCCGTTCCTGGGATTCTCCAGGCAAGAACAATGGAGTGGGTTGCCATTTCCTTCTGCAACTAGGAACATATATATCTATGGGTAGTTTTTTTTTTTTTCAGCTGGATCACAAAAAGTGGAGTCATGCGTCATGAATGATAATACCTAACAACTGTTGAAGCTTACTAGGTACCAGACACAGTTCTAAGCAATTTGCATAATAAGTCTTCTGATCTCCCCAGTAGTTTTCCCAGCTGACAGAGGGAACCTAGGCACAGTGATGCTAATTACCTTATAAGCTAATAAATGGCAAAGTGAAAGTGTTAGCTGCTCAGTCGTGTCCAACTCTTTTGTGACCTCAGGGCCTGAGCTCACCAGGCTCCTCTGTCCCTGGGATTCTCCAGGCAAGAATACTGGAGTGGGTTGCCATTCCCTTCTCAAGGGGATCTTCCCAACCTAGGGATCGAACCCAGACTCCTGCATTGCAGGCAGATTCTTTACCATCTGAGCCATCAATGCTGAAGGAGAGAAGCAAATCCAGGTGGGCTGGCTCCGAACCTCCACCTTCAGTATCAGGAACTAAGCTAAATAAATCGTTTCCTCTTTGCTTTTTGTTATAGATCTGACTCATTCTTCTAAGTGACTATTATCATATTGTTTTGTAGCGTTTACTATGTTTTATTAAGTCTTCTTCCTTTTGATAGACTTTCAGAACAGTTCTCAGCCTTTCTGTTTCATTCTCTCATCTGCCTCTGTGTCCTTCTACAAATGAGCCTTTGTACAACTTTTATTTCTGGAATATGTACTTCCAGAAAAGAATTGTTGGCCCTAATGGTAAAACATACTGAATTTTAATAAATATTGCTAGAATTATATTGCAAAAGACTTATACAGTTTCAACCAGTTGTAAATGTGCTGTGCTTAGTCTCAGTCGTGTCCGACTCTTTGTGACCCCATGGACTGTAGCCCACCAGGTTCCCCTGTCCAGGGAGATTCTCCAGGCAAGAATACTGGAGTGGGTTGCTGTGCCCTCCTTCAGGGGATCTTCCCAACCCAGGGATTGAACCTAGGTCTCCCACAATGCAGGTGGATTCTTTACCATCTAAGCCACCAGGGAAGCCCCCAGTTGTACATCAGTTCAGTTCAGTCACTCAGTCGTGTCCGACTCTTTGCGACCCCATGGACTGCAGCACGCAAGACTTCCCTGTCCATCACCAACTCCTGGAGCTTGCTCAAACTCATGTCCACCGAGTCGGTGATGCCATCCAACCATCTCATCCTCTGTCGTCCCCTTCTCTTCCCACCTTCAATCTTTCCCGGCATCAGGGTCTTTTCCAATGAGTTGCACGTGGGGTTGTGTAATTGCATTCCTCCACACCCTAACCAGCTGGTGGCACAGTTGGTAAAGAATCCGCCTGCAACGCGGGAGACCTGGGTTCAATCCCTGGGTTGGGACAATCCCCTGGAGGAAGTCATGGCAACCCACTTCATTATTCTTACCTAGAGAATCCCCATGCACAGAGAAGCCTGGTGGGCAGCCGTCCATGGGGTTGCAAAGAGTCGGACATGACTGAGTGGTTAAACACACACACACACACCCTTACCAACACTGGCACATATCGATCTATCAATTACACCACAAATAGGAGAAGGATGATGCCACATGGTTATCTTAATTTACCTTTTTCTGATTATCAGTGGGATTGAGCCAATGTTCGTAGGTTTAATGGCCTCCTGCTCACAGTTTGCTTGTTCCTGTTCATGTGTTTTGCCCAGTTTTAAACTGGGTTGTTTACCTTCTTTCTTACTGGGTTATAGAAGCCCTTTAGCTGTTAGGAATATTCACCTTTCATCAGTCACGTGTATTGCAAACGTTCAATTTGTATCTAATATTGCCTTTTGTTTTCATGTGGTCTTTGGTTGAACAGGTTTAAAAAAAATTGTAATCTGTTTTTCTATCATCTATTTTACATCTTCTGGACTTTCTGTCTAGCTTAAGAAGGTCTCTCGCATCACAAGTTTATACATATGGTCTCTTATTTTCTTTCCGATTTCTTTTATATATTTACATATTCAATTATTCAGAATTGATTTCTATATCTGATTTGATGTGTGAAGCTGTGTTTTCATCCAGATGGAGCACCAAATATACAATTCCGTTGATTAAATTAACCATAACTTCCCCATCAATTGAAATGCCACAGCCAACTCTGAGGACAGAATCACAGGCCTGGGTGGAAGCTCGGAGAAGCAGAGTCAAACCATGACTCTGAATTCCTCACTCCTCTGATTGACCACATGTGCTAGACCTGGCTGGCTTCTCTTTGGAAAAATGCCTGCTACAACCATCTGCTCCTCTTTCAAAAGCAGGCAGTGTCTAGAGTGAGAACTAAGTGAAAGAGGACCATTGAGTCTAAGCAAAAGGCCTGTCTCCCCACAACCCCCAGGTACCCAGGATTTGGTCCAAGTCAGGAGGACTTGGCCCTCAAACCCATCACTGTTGAGATCATCTGAAGGACTGCATCCCGAAGTCCTATGTAGTTGCCCAGCCTTGAATCTGCAGGAGGAGCCAGGAGACAGCAACAGAGACATTAACAGTTTATTGAACGAGTATTACATGCCTTACATATCTAAATCTTACACGTCGAAATCACAGTTCCTGGAGAGACACCCCACCATGCATGGCGGACAGCGCAAGGACATGGCAGCAATCTTCACTACTGGGGATAGAAGGAGGTTACCATTCATGGGGGAATCGACGTCTCATTGGTTCAATAGCTATTAGGAAAACCAGTGGCTAGGACCGGGGACAAGCATATAGGCATTTACGGATTGTTGTTCAGTCACTAAGTCGTGTCTGACTCTTTGTGACCCCTTGGACTGGGGCACACCAGGCTTCCCTGTCCATAACTCTCAGAGCTTGCTCAAATTTATGTCCATTAAGTCAGTGATAGAATGAGATGGCTGGATGGCATCACCGACTCTGTGGACATGAGTTTGGGTGAACTCCGGGGGTTGGTAATGGACAGGGAGGCCTGGCGTGCTGTGATTCATGGGGTCACGGAGAGTCGGACACGACTGAGCAATTGAACTGAAGTGAACTGAACTGAAGTCAGTGATGCCATCCAACCATCTCATCCTCTGTCAGGTCTCAACAACAACCTGGATAGAAGTTTAACCAAAGGCTAGAAGTGCTCAGCATTTGCCAAGAAAACTGGAAAGCTAGTCTGGCCACCTTTTCCTTTCCTTTTCCTTTTTGTTCTTTTCCCTCCTTACACACCCCCCTTCTTTTCCTTTTCTCCTTACTGTCCGCTTCCCTCTTTTCTTTCCTCCCTTTCTCCCTCTCTTCCTCTCTCTCCATCTCTCCCCTTTTGTAGGAAGATGAGATCCAGACAATCCCACTGAGGGCTCATCTGCAAGACCGAACCAAGCAGCGGGCCCTGTGTCTGTTCAACAGTTGATGTGGCTGCAAATACTCTCCCTTCTCATTTGTATGTGTATTGATCTCCCAGATGGAAAACAGGCAACCAAAATAAATTATATCAGTATAAATAGAGTTAATCAGGAAGGAGGCAGTACACGAGAGGAATCTGGTTCTAGTACCACAGATTGTGCTGATATGGAAAAGTTGCAGGAGTGAAATATAGATGCTTTGGAGAGAAGAAAATAAACAAAAGCTAGTTCCCAGAATAATTGAGAAGTGAACCAGAGTCTCCCAGAACAGACTTGCTCCGTGACTGGCAGTTCTAGCAGTGAGGGTACGTGGATCATTAAGGACCACCGCCTCCTTGAAAAGAGGCTGCAGAAATCCTCTGTGGGGAAGGAAAGATCCACTTAAAATAGGTATATGGGTTTCTTCAAATCAAGCCATTTTGAGCCAAACAACCCATGACTCTAGGAAGAACAAAACCTTCAGGAAGCCTGGTAATATTATTCTTTTCAGTTTGTGGCTTATAGAAAGTATCTGTAGCTTTTGTCTAATTTTTCCTGATTTGGACTTAGAGAATCATCTCAAGAGAAGTGGACCTGCAGTGCAGGTTTAGCCAATCAGCTTTCATCCCCCGCACCCCCAGTGACTGGTTCAGAGATGGAGGCAATATTATCAATATCCACATTTTGTTTGCTACAACTGTTTTGATTTGTTGGCTTGTTTAAATGTTTAGTTGTTGACATCTAAACAATGGATATATTTTATGTAAAATCAAGGACTGTTGGCTTCCACGCCCAGCCCGTGTCATTCACTCACCCAATTCCTTCTTGATTTTGAGTTTCTAATTTAGCACTTATCTCATTTCACATCAAACATCAAGAATAATAGAGACCTCAGACAATACCTGTTCTCAATTTTCTCCTTATAGATGGGCAACTTGGTCATAAGAAGGGAAGAAGGTTGTTTAAGGTCACACCACGAGTTGAGACATAAGTGGGAAAAGGATGGCGAACATTTTTATATTAGCTCTCAGGAGCAGACCATAGTTCCCACATTTCCTGCCAGGGAAGGTCTAGTTGCCCAAGGAGGCCTCCGAAGGTAATATTCTATGGTGCAATCATTTGGGTGTTAATAGTGGGATTTCAGATCCAAAAGATGGTAGATATTTTTAGCAGTGGGATTTGAGTGTTCTCTCTCAAATAGCTTTTCACAGATGGGTGCCAGCTCCTTTTATGACCAGAGTTGAAGGTTGGTTGTATAAGACTGTTCTTTTCCTGACCATTAAAAAAGATATGACAATATCCCTCAGTCTTTCTGAAGTGGGTGTAACTTATAAGCTTACAGATGGGAAAAAGTATGTCTTTATTCGTTTGTTCTTTCAAGTATTTGTCTATCCATCCTACATTGACTGAGCATGGCATACACCATATAGGATGCTAACTTCCAGAGGCACAAAGATTGGCCTGTGGAGTACTCAACTGAGCTATAAATTGTAAGGCATACACAAAGAAGCAGTGGCTTCACTAAGGAGGCTCCCTGTTACTAACTTTCCACGACAAGGAAGAGTTTTGGGTAAGAGTCAAGGATTAACCTCTGTGATCTATGCTTAGAGCCCCAATCCACTCTGGTTGCCCCTCACCCCCCCCCACAATCTTAAAAATTAAATTAATAAGAATTAGTTTCCCACATTTAAAAAACTGGAACATTTCAAATAACAATTCAGATTCCCAACTTCTCTTGAAAAATCATGAATCTGAAAACACTGGGTCCACACCCCAGTGTGCTGCAGTTAGATGTGGCAGAGTGGGAGCTGTGCCTTTTAGAAAGGGCAGGCACTTTCCAGTTTGTCGCACTCCCCACCACTCCCTATCACCTTACGCATGACTCCCATCATAAAGTTACGTGATTTGCCTATCCTCTCTAGGGATTTGAATCAGTAGTCTTTGATCTAGCATCTCAAAGCATACATGATGGGCACAGGGCAGAGGTGGAGAATAATGTGTAGGCAGAAACTTAGAGGTGGGAAACATGGAATACCTTCAAGGCACTGTATGTCATTTCATGGGGCAGGCAGATGACAAAGTGAGACAGAGAGGAGGCAGACGAGAAGCTGGAGAACGGGTGAGGGCTGAATTACTCATGGAGAGCCTGTGGGTCGTGCAAAGGACTTTGTCCTGAATCCTGAAATCGAGCAGGGGATTGTGATGATGATACCTGTGTTTTTGAAAGACCACCTTGAATCCACGAAGATAATAAAAGTGGCAAAGTTGTGAAGAGGCTGGGAGCCCCTTTGAGCAGCTGTTCTTGCCTGGAGAATCCCAGGGACGGGGGAGCCTGGTGGGCTGCCGTCTATGGGTTCGCACAGAGTCGGACACGACTGAAGCGACTTAGCAGCAGCAGCAGCACAGACCCAGATAGAGATGAGGGATCCGGGAATCTTTTCTGTTTTAATTGATTTATTTTTTATTGAAGAATAATTGCTTTACAGAATTTTGTTTTCTGTCAAACCTCAACATGAATCAGCCATAGGTATACATATATCCCCTCCCTTTTGAACCTCCCTCCCATCCCCCTCCCCATCCCACCCCTCTAGGTTGACACAGAGCCCCTGCTTGAGTTTCCTGAGACATGCAGCGAGTTCCCATTGGCTGTCTACTTTACATATGGTGATGTAAGTGTCCATGTCACTCTTTCCAGACATCTCAGCCTCCCCTCCCCTCTCCCCTGTCCATAGGTCTATTCTCTGAGTCTCTTTCTCCATCACTGCCCTGTAAATCCTTCACACCATTTGGATCTAGTAATCGTTACTCCATGCCTGGTGTAGGCACTTGGCCGATAATTTTCAGTGACTGAGATGCATGATGAAGTCTCAGGGGTCACTTGCCCCTTTTATCAATCAAGGGTCACCATGACCACCCTCTAGGCTTCCTGTAGCCAAAGTTAAGCACACGGTCACAGGCAGGACACAGCTGAGTACTTTCTTGTCTGGAAAATGCTTTTTGGCAAAGTACACAGGAATTTAGACTTTCTCAGTAGTAATTACACTATCATGCCCCAGGGACCCCCAGGGTGTGCTCAGAGAATCAATGGACCTACCGGTCTCATTTACTTCTTAGGGTCCTAGGGTCTCCTTCCACAAATGAGCATTCCCAGTGCAACCAAATGGGACCCTGGAGGGCTGGAAGAGCGATTGCTTCTCACAGAGGTGAGCTGGAGGTGAACGTCAGCCCCTGGAGGATGCCTGTGGCCCATTGATGGGGAAATACTGCAGCGACCAATGGCAGAAGCTGCTCCAAATGCAAAGAACATTATTCCAGGCAGATGAGGGAACCCAGCAATTATTTCCACTCAAAAGTTGGTAATGAATAGGCACGTTATTTATTCATTCATTAAACGTAGGCAAACAAGCAACCAAAGAGGAAGCCGTCTGGCCATTCTTTTAATGCATCTGCCCCATTTCTGAGTGAAATGTGGGCTGTGCGGATGAAATGCTGAACTCCGGAAATATATTACCCACTCAGGAAGCCATCCCTCCAGCCTTAATTAAAGAAAATCAACAACTCCCACTTGCAATGGATGATGATGGAAATCAAACCAAGGAACTGAAATACAGGCTTGCCAGGCCAGTGGGACTGGGCTTGGCTGGGCTCCCAGAAGCCTGGGAACCTCATGAGTTGGTCTGAAAGATCGTGCTTTGGGTGTCCAGGCAGGCCAGAGCATCAAAGTGGCCAAGATGTTGCAGGGAACTGACGTCATTACCCGACACCTGGTCCTTTTGGGTGAAGCTTTTGCCAACTCATTTATTCGTTCCCTCAGTTTTCCATTCATTCACTCAGGAGACATTTATTGAGTGCCTACTATGTGCCAGGCTCTGCACCGCAGATATACAATGATAAGCAAAACTAAACACTGTCTCAGCATTACTACAGTTATATTTTAGTTGAAAAGATGTTTATTAAGTAGATAATAATGTTATAAATTATGATCAGAACTCAGAGGGAAAAATATACTCTGCAAACACATATAAAGGAGCTCTGAACAAGCCTGGGGAATCAAGGTAAATATTGGGGGGCAAGGGGGTTGCAGTGGACATGGGCTGGGATCCTAAGGAGGTCAGAGGAAACTGGGTGAGGGAAAGGCAGAGCAATCCAGGTAGGGCCAGCATGTGCCAGTATTCAGAAACGCCCCTTGGGTATGTTTTGCCTCACTCCTATATACAAGTAATGGACTCCCTTTAGATGACTGAGAAATAATTGTAGGCTGAATACTGTCATGAAAGCAGGAGGATTGGTTCAAGTGTGTTGGTTTAGATGCATAGACTAGTGAGAGCTGTGTTTTCACCCTATTAGCCTCTTAAAAGGAGGACTGAGCTTGCTTTGATGCAATAGTATGTGTCTCTGGATTTCTCATCCTGGCAGCACTTCCTGCCAGGTGAACTGTCCCCACCTTGGCTGAATCCAGAGCCCTAGAGACCTCGCAGTTCTCAGGAAGAGCTCCCATGCCCTTTTCCCCCAAGGCTGCCTATAGCCTGAACTCCAGAGACTAATCATGTATATGGGCTTCCCTGGTGGCTCAGCTGGTAAAGAATCCCCCTGCAATGCGGGAGACCTGGGTTCGATCCTTGGGTTGGGATGATCCCCTGGAGAAGGGAAAGGCTACCCACTCCAGTATTCTGGCCTGGAGAATTCCATGGACTGTATAGTCCATGGGGTCACAAAGAGTCGGACACGACTGAGCGGCTTTCACTTCCTGCTTTTCTAAGTTCTGTAACCTTGACCGATTCACTTAACCTCACTGTGCCTCAGGTTTCTTGTCTAAAAATTGGGCATAATGGCAATGCCTACCTTAGAGTAGAGGGCTACTTGGGGGAGGGAGTAGATGGGAGGCATGGGGCAGCACCCGTCCTATAGAAGGAGCAGCAAGAAGACCTATATGATTATTACTCAGAGAATCTTCCTCACTTCCACTTCAGGCAAAGAGATAAAAAGAAGCTTACTGTTTAACATCAGGGTAGGTGGATGGATGTGTGTATGCGTGTTTCATGTTGCTATGCACCACTGAGAGGTAAGTGTTCCCGAGACAGAGGTATAAAAGGTGTGTGGCCACGTCTAACGCAGGGGTCTTTGAGGGACTGCAAAGTCAGCGTGGCCGGAGTCGACAGATCGTGAAGTATCAGGATTCTTCTGATGGTTTTCAGGCATCAGCTTGGGACTGTCTGCCTTAAGACTGTGCTCCTGAAAGATGGTAATACTCCTCACCTCTCCATCTCTTCAACACCCTCACCCACTTTTCAGGCTTAGCTAGTCACGGTGTGCTGAGATCGGAAGTGAGTATAGACGACTTATCACCTCCATTTTATTCCTAAGCGGCTCTTTCTGCTCTGACAGTCCTTTTTCTCTTCCCTCCTCCTTTATCAACAGCCATCAGGGAAACCATTTATCTTCCAAGACTTAGCTTATGTGTCATGCCCCTCAAAATATCTGCTAGGCTTATCTTCCATCCCCACCCTCATAAAGTCAGTGATTTCCTTCTTCATTCCTAAATAAAATACATATACAACTCTCTTGGCATCTGTAATACTGTATTGTCTCATTAAATGTATGTCTGTCTCCCCATGCAGACTCTAGAAAATCCCCTACAAGGTGGAGCCCTTTTGTGTCTCTCGTATGCCCAGGATCTAGCACAATGCTTGGCATGCGGTTGATACTTCAAAAAATATTGGTTGAATTAACAAACAAACGAAAGAACATGTGAAAGCCTAGCTTATTGTCCCTTGAATATAAAAGAAATTAATTAAGCTACTATGATTGTTTGGGAAAGAATGCTTGTTCTTTTTTCAAAAGCTCTTTCGTGGAATGCTACTCAGCAATTAAAAGGAATGATTCTGATACATGTAATACTTTGGATGGCCCTCAAGAGAATTATGCTAAGTATAAAAAACTAGTGGTCCAGTGGTTAAGGGGCTTCCCTGGTGGCTCAGAAGGTAAAGAGTCTGGCTGCAATGCAGGGGACTCGGGTTCAACCCCTGGGTTGGGAAGATCCCCTGGAGAAGGGAATGGCTAACAACTCCAATATTCTTGCCTGGAAAATTCCGTGGACAGAGTAGCCTGCTGGCTACAGTCCATGGGGTCGCTGAACAATAACAACAACCAGTGGTTAAGAATCCACCTTCTAATGCAGGGGATGTGGGTTCAATCCCTGGTTGGGGAACTAAGAACCCACGTGCCATGGGGCAACTAAGCCTACATGTCACAACTACTGAGCCCACGCACTCTGGAGTCAGCACACCACAAATAGAGAAGAAACCTATGTGCTGCAACGAAGATTCCAAATGCCGAAACTATAACACAATGCAGCCAAAATAAATGAGTAAAGATTTTTCTAAAATCTCAAAATTTACCTACTGTATAACTCTATGTATATTGCTGTTGTTCAGTCGCTGAGTCGTGTCTGACTCTTTGTAACCCCATCTGTAGCACACCAGGCTCCTCTGGCCTTAACTGTGTCCTGGAGTTTGCTCAGACTCATGTCCGCTGAGTTGATGACGCCATCCAACCATCTTATCCTCTGTCGTCCCCTTCCCTTCCTGCCTTCAATCTTTCCCAACATCAGGGTCTTTTCCAATGAGTCGGCTGTTTGCATCAGGTGGCCAAAGTATTGGAGCTTCAGCTTAAGCATCGGTCCTTCCAATGAATATTCAGGGCTGATTTTCTTTAGGATTGACTGGTTTGATCTCCTTGCAGTCCAAGGGACTCTCAAGAGTCTTCTCCAGCACCACAATTTGAAAGCATCAGTTCTTCAGTGTTCGGCCTTTTTTGTGGTCAAACTCTCACTTCCATACATGACTCCTGGAAAAACCATAGCTTTGACCATATGGACTTTTGTGGGCAAAGGGATGTCTGTCCTTTTTAATATACCGTCTAGGTTTGTCATAGCTCTCCTTCCAAGGGGCAAGTGTCTTTTAATTTCATGGTATATATAACATTCTTGAAATAGCAAATAAAGAAATGGAGACCAAAGTAATGGTTGCAGGGGAGGGAGTGTGAGAAAGGGAGGGAGGCAGCAGTGGACATAAAAGACAGCAAGAGAGATCCTTGTGATAGACTATTCTGTGTTATGACTATGGTGATGGTCACTGAGTCTATGTATATGGTAAAAGTACATAAAACTAGACAACACACACACACAGATAAGTACATGTAAAACTGGTGACATTTGACAAATGTATCCATGTAAAGTTGTACCAGCATCAGTTTTCTGGTTGTGATATTGTGCTATAATCACAGAAATATTACCACTGCGGGGAATGAGTAAAGAATATGTGGGATCTCTGTATTCTTTCTTGCAACTGCTAGTGAATCTTCCATTTTCTCAAAATAAAAGAAACACACACACACACACAATGAGATCCCACTACACACTTGCCAAAATGACTAAAATTAAAAAGACAGACAACATTAAGGGTTGGCAAGGATATGGAGCAACTGGAATCACACACTTGCTGGGTGTATGGACTGATACAAACACTTTGAAAATTTTTTTGGTAGTTTCTACCTAGGCTGAAATATATGTAACCAGCATTTCCCTTCCTGGGAATATAATCCAAAAGAGAAACATACATATTAGATGATTTGAAGCAGTACATTTCATAATAGCTCCAAACTGGAAACCGCCCAATGGATTGAGAGTGGAACAGATAAGTGAGTTGTGGTATATCCCATGCCTCAGTGTGGGCTACGTTAACAAGCCACCGTAATCCGGGTGTCTTAATCAACAAGCATTTACCTCTCACAATTCTGGAGGCTGAGAAGTCCAAGATCAAGATGCAGACAGCTTTGGTGTCTGGGGAGGGCCTTCTTCCTGGTTTGCAGGCAGCCATCTTCTCTTATATTTTCATATGGCCTTTCTTTGTTCAGGCTTGAGGCCTTTTCATAAGACATTAGTCTCATCCTGAAGGCCCCACTCTCAATTACCTCATCCAACCCTAATTACTTCCCAAAAGCCCCACCTTCAATTACCATAAAGCTGGGGATAAGGGCTTCAATGTATAAAGCAGGGGCATAAACCATGTATTGATTCCAAAGCACCCATATAGAACATTCCATCACAGAATAAGCAAGTAGTAACTGCATACATCCATAGGAATGAATCTTAGATTCATAATGTTGAATGAAGGAAGTCATAAGAGAAGACACACTCTGTGATCCATTTATATAAAGTTCACAATAAGCAAAACTTATCTGTGCTATTAGATGTCAAGATGGTGGTCATATTTGGAGAAAAACAATGAGAGAGGGACATAAAGAAGACTTCTGGGATCACAGAACTCTTCTGTTTCTTGATTTGGGCTCTGGCTATGCAGGTGAATTCAAAGTTTGTAGAAATTCATTTAATTGTACATTTAGGATGCATGCCTGTTTGAGTATATACAATATTATACCTCAATAAAAAATTTTAAAGGAAAGTTTTTTCATTTTGTTCTGTAGTCAATATCTACTAGAAGCCAATTTTATTCTAGATGTCCTACCAAGCTCTGAGTGCATGTGTGCTCAGTAGTGTCTGAGTTTTGAGACCCTATGGATTGTAGCCCGCCAGGCTCCTCTGTCCATGGGATTTTTCCAGGCAAGAATACTGGAATGGGTTGCCATTTCCCCCTACATACTAAGCTCTGGGGAGACCCATACAACTGAAGGAACCCCTGGTCTTGAGGTCCCAGTCTATGGCGAAGCTACTGATTTTCTTCTTTCTCCTTCTTTTGCAAAGAGTTCTAAGTAACCCGATAAGATCAGGAGAAACTTTTCTGTTGGTGGTAGCTGTGATTTTAATTAGTTATCGAACTAAAAGGACTTGCATAAGAGAGACTTTTTCTTGTCTTTACAGCAGAGGAGAGAAATCTTTTTTATAAAGTGCTTATTGAGCTCTAAATCATGAGCCCCAGCATCCCTCAGATAATTCCTTTTAAGACATCCTCAAACTGATTTTCAATCTAAGGAAGAAAAAAAAAATACCCAAATGTAATTTCTGTAAAAGAAAAGAAATCCCCTTATTAGGAAATCTATATCTGCCTTAGGAATTCAAAAATAAAAATTTTCAAGTGAAGGAATTGTTGCTTGGCTTTGCCTGGAAATATCTCAGCTGAGAAGAAATTCTACATCTGTGTTTGTAGCCCTCCCGCTTTGGTGAACACACCACCCTCTGCCCCCAGGACAGATTATTTCCCACCATTTAAATGAAGGGCAGTTCGTGGTTTTCACTGTGATTTGGTGAAAACAGTACTTCTTGTCATTCTAGCCATCATAGTCTTATAATTTTCAGAACACAGGGGGCATTAAAGCATGAGTAGTATCACCTCCCGATGCCAAAGATGGAAAAGAGAATTAATGAGATCAATAAAGCTACTCTTGCAGGAAAAATAGAAACACAGATGGGAAATGGTACCGGAGTTGGCAAGCCCGGGAGAGAGCTGGGGAATCTGCTTATGGCCCTGTCTTAAAGCCAGAACTGTTACAGGGAACACGTGAGTTGGACCACCTCACTGCCACACCTCCAGCAGAGCCCCACCTTGGTAATATTCAGGGTTCTGGCCAGGATGAGAAATCAGTCAACATGGTCAGCGGGTATTGATGGAACACTGCCATATGCGTGGCACCAGGTGATGCAAAGAATTATGAAATATTGCCCATGTATCAAGAAGCTTATGTTCTACTATGAAAGAAAGTCAAATGTCCTCATCTCTTCCACTGAATATGTGTGTGTGTGTGTTATGTTAGTCACTCACTCGTGTCCAGCTCTTTGCAACCCAATGGATTGTAACTCACCAGACTTCTCTGTCCATGGAATTTTCCAGGCAAGAATACTGGAATGGGTTGCCATTCCCTTCTCCAGGGGATCTCCCCGACTCCAGTCTCCAGCATTGCAGGTGAATTCTTTACCAAGAGCCACCAGAAATAAGCATGCTATATGGAGATAGACATTTGATCAATATTTATAATAAAAATTGTGTCAAAGTTTATCCAAGCTTCTCAACGAATTGAACACAGAGGGTAGAGAGACAGAAGCTCCGATCAAGGAAATAAACATACAGCCTAATACATCCATCAGGGCCTCAAAGCAGCCCTTAGAAAGATCACCCTATGTACAGATGGAAAAGCAGTGGCTTCAGAGAGAATATGAAATTTTCCCAAGGTCCCAGAGCAAGTGGTGAAGCCAAATCTGATTGTAATTAGTTCAAAGCCCATGCTTTCTCACCCCAACCTTGTTTCCTATAGAGAGAGGCAAGTGGCCCCTGGACGGGCATTTTAAGGTTGAGTCATCATGGGTTTATATTAATATTTATAAGAAAAAGTACACATAGTTAGTATAACAAAGCCCTGGTTTCAGATATTTTTGCTTCGTGTGTGCATGCTAAGTAGCTTCAGTCATGTCCGACTCTGTTGTGACCCTATGGGCTGTAGCATCCAAGCTCCTCTTGTTCATGGGATTCTCCAGGCAAGAATACTGGAGTGGGTTGCCATGCCCTCCTCCAGGGAGTCTTCCTGACCCAGGGATTGAACCCACATCTCTTATGTCTCCTCCATTGGCAAGTGGGTTCTTTACAACTAGTGCCACCTAGGAAGCCCATTTTTACTTCAGATGAGCCTAAAATATTTAAATATTTTAAATACTGCCTCAGATGAGGCTACAGTATTTAAATACTCTAAAATATAATGCAATTTCTTAGAGCCATATTAATAAATCACCCTGCGGGTGATAAGTATTTGTAGCAAAAATCATGAACAATTAAAGTTTGGACAGTTTTCATTACAGAAAGCAACTATCTCTATCACGGAGAGACTTAAGAATGTTTTATGGAGTCCTAGATGAGGACTGAGAATGCAGAGGTTACAAGGACTGATGCTGAAGCTGAAACTCCAACCACCTCAGGCGAAGAGCTGACTCGCTGGAAGAGACTCTGATGCTGGGAGGGATTGGGGGCGGGAGGAGAAGGGGACGACAGAGGATGAGATGGCTGGATGGCATCACCGACTCTATGGACATGAGTTTGAGTGAACTCCGGGAGTTGGTGATGGACAGGGAGGCCTGGCGTGCTGTGATTCAAGGGGTCGCAAAGAGTCGGACACGACTGAGCGACTGAACTGAACTGAACTGAGGACTCATAATTCCTGCCTGGAACAAAGGGAGTTAGTCTCCAAGGGGTGAAGTCAGAGTGAGAAAGTCCAGAGTAGAGGGGACACCACGTCCAGAGGGTCTAGGTCAATATAAAAAAACCCGAATATCAATCCCTATCAATTAGCATCAATATGTAAAACATAAGCTCTTGCTTTTCACTACCAAGCTGAGGAGACAAGGAAATACACATAATTTTTGAAAACTTGAAGTAAGGGACATCAGGAACCCAATCACCTGGGACAGCCTGGTGACTTCTGCTCACCTTGGTGATCCTGGCAGCTGGTTTAAAGGGTGAAGTTTGGAGAGACGATCAGACAGCAGTAGGCTAGGGAGGGCCTAAGGCACATTCTAATTTTCTCCTAGTTTGTCATTGGCTCTTAGAAATTATCACATCCAAGACAAACATCCTTATCACCACCTCTGTGATTAGCTTCTTGTTGGCACTTCCATCTTCTCTTCCCACTAATTTTCTTTTTGATATTTTAATTTATTGCATTTCATTGGTCCCTCTTTCCCTTTAAGGCATAGTAATTAATGGACAGTCTAATTTCCTTTGCAACAATGTTCTTAATTGCTGTAATTCTCACCTACATCTTTTAGGCATAGCTGTTGGCGGTGATTCATTTGCATTTGCATTCTCCAACTCTTCAATTATAAATACACTGTCGATACAGGCAGACAGTTTTCCTTCCATCCGACACAATGCTTCGTGGTGTGTGCAGACTCTGGGGCTTCTGTCTACCTTTTAACATCTCATTTATAATTGAAAATCCTCTAAGTCTTGGAGTACATTGGAATTTTTATGAACTTCTGTGAAGAGGTTGGGTTGGGTTTCTTTTAGCTTTTGTTTGCTTTGGAAAGTCAGTACTCTGTTTTAATTACTTTCTTGTTGCTGGATTTAAAGTTGCTTCAGTTTTCTGTTCTTTTCCTTTTTTAACCAGTTTTTACAGAATATGGGCTAGGCACTTACTGGATTGAGTGCTCTAAGTGACTGAGAGAAGGAGTTGAGATTCTCATCTTTACCCAGGAAGTTCACATGGGTTTATTAGCCCCTGGCAACCACTGATTTTGTTCTTTATCAGCATAATTTTGACATTTTGAGAATGTCATATACATGGTGCCCTTATACTTTTTTAATTGAAGTATATTTGATTCACAATTTTGTGTTAATTTCTGCTGTATAGCAAAGTGATTCAGTTGTACATGTATATGGATATACATAACTTTATATATACATACATATATATACATTCATTTTTTAATATTCTTTTCCATTATAGTTTGTCACAGGATATTGAATATATTTCTCTGTGCTCTATAGTAGGACCTTGTCATTTACCCCCAAACTCCCAATTGTTTCCCTCCCCCAGTCCCCTTCCCCTTGGCAATCACAAGTCTAATTTCTAGGTCTGTGAGTTTGTTTCTGTCTCATAGACAGTTTCATTTGTGTCACATTTTAGATTCTGCATATGAGTGATATCACATAGTATTTGTCTTTCTCTGTTTGACTTAGTTCACTTAGTATGATAATCTCTGCTGCTGCTGCTGCTAAGTCACTTCAGTCCTGTCCGACTCTGTGTGACCCCATAGATGGCAGCCCAACAGGCTCCCCCATCCCTGGGATTCTCCAGGCAAGAACACTGGAGTGGGTTGCCATTTCCTTCTCCAATGCATGAAAGTTAAAAGTGAAAGTGAAGCCGCATCTGACCCTCAGCGACCCCATGGACTGCAGCCTTCCAGGCTTCTCCATGGGATTTTCGAGGCAAGAGTACTGGTGTGGGTTTCCATTGCCTTCTCCGATGATAATCTCTAGATACACCCATTTGCTGCAAATGGTGTGCTTGTATCTGATGCTAGTTTTTGGTTATGCCTGTTTCCCAGTTATGTCTACTTATTTTTAAAGTATCCTTAAACTTATCTTTACTCTGTAATATATTAATATGTAATCCATTATAATTACATTAATTAATACATTATGTTTTCCTTTATTTTACTCTTCATTACATACAATGACACCCTCTACCTTTTAAGGAATGCAGAAAAGAGTTGGAGGAAGCAAGAGCCATAAAAAGGTTGAAATGCAAAGAGCCAACCATTTAGGTTGCTAATCAGGCTTTCTAATCCTTGTGGTCCCCCAGCCCTGCCTTCTAGGCTTAGATGAGAGTAAACTCAATGGTGTCAACGGTAAACTGTATGGCCTTGGGCAATGTATTTTGCTTCCCTGAACCTCAGTGACTCTGCTTTTAAAATGGGGATAATAGTACCCACTCTCAGGGGGTGATTGTGAGGATTGAATCAGTAGGAATACGCAGTGTGCTTAGAACTCTACCAGGCACACCTGCACCATTTCTGAATTTGGTGCCCTCATCAGTTTCATCCACATCGTTTAACAGCCACGCACAGCAAAGGAGTGAAAGCGTTCACCGTGTCTTTGATCCCCGTGCAAACCCAGTCCCTCAAAGATGCTGGCATGCGGTGCAGGGAGTCAGCAAGCCCTGGTGGTGCACGCAGCCTGCGCCGGGGCGCCGGGAGAGACTCCTGCAGCACCCCACCGTCTCCAACACCCACACTTTGGCTTGGATGCTTATGCAAAATCTGAAGCCCTCTCCTTTCTGCTTCCTGTTCTGATTCCGCCCAAATTTGCCTCACGTCTCCAGCAGGACCACGTGCTTCATCCCAGAAAGGTCCCACAGAACCACTCCCCCAGGCCTTGCTTCTTGGACGACTGCCCTGCTCTGGCAATCCGCAGGTGGCATTCGGTGTCTGTTGCCACTCTGATGCCTATCAAGTCTGTCACTCGATAACATAAGGTAATCAGTTTCCTTTCCATTGTGACCCAGCCCATTCCGAGTCTGTGTCAAATCTACTGGAAAAATTGAGCACTTACTTTCTGTTATATCTTATATTCACCTGTTCCTGTTAAAAGGATAGTTTAAAGCTTTCTACTGCTATTGTAATTTTGTAACCTTTATCTTGAAACAATTTTCGATTCATAAGAAGCAGCAATGTAGTAAAAAGAGTTGTTGTGTACCCTTCAAATGGTAACATCTCACATAAGCAGACTACACCATCCAAATCCAGAAAGTGACTCTGGTATAATACTGTCAATAAGACCACAGGTATTATTTGATTTGGATTTTGTTCATCTTTATATGTTTTCATTCATGTGTGTGTGTAGACCTATGAAATTTCATCAAGTGAATAAGTCCATGTGACTACCACAAGCAGGGTACAGAACTGTTTCATTGGCACAAAGAAATTCCCTCACTACCCTTTCCAGCCACACCCTGAACCCTAATCACCTGCAACCACTGATTGGTTTTCCATCACAATAATTTTGACATTTTGAGAATGATATACAACAGTGCCCTTATTTTTTTTTTTTTATTCTAGCTTGTGGTTATGCCTCCTTTCTACTGTTTTCAAAGTATCTAGAAATCTACTTTTGTATTTTATTTTATTCCCCATCACCACCACCCCGCATGTACGACATCATTCCCCAGCTTGAGTAACGTATAGAATAGTTGGTGGGGACTTCCCTGGTGGTCCTGTGGTTAAGAATTTACCTGCCAATGCAGGGGACATGGTTTCAATCACTGGTCCAGAAAGATTCCACATGCTGTGGGGCAACGAAGCCCATGCACCATAACTACCAAAGCCCTAGTGCCCCAGAGCCAATGCTCTGCAAAAAGAGAAGACGCTTCAGTAAGAAACCTGAGCACTGCAACTAGAGAGCAGGTCCAGCTTGATGCAACTGGAGAAAGCTTGTGTACAGCAATGAAGACCAAGGAGCCAAAAAGAAATAATATTTTTAAAAATGACCAACCTCAAAAAAGATAAAATACTTAGGATAAACAACAACAACAAAAAAAATAGACTAAAAACCAAACTGATAACCATGAAGCTTTCTAAACAAGGATCTAGTCATGAGATTAGTAACAGTAGCAGTCATAACGGCTCACATTTACTGAGCCCATACCTTGTGCCCGGCACTGCCATAGATACTTTACGAACATCATCTCACTTAATTTTTACAACCCCCACCATGGGGGAGATGTTGTTATTATCTTAATGGTACTACTAATATTTTATGTTTGAGGGAACTGAGGCATGAGGAAGTTGTGTAAATTGCTCAAAGTTAATGCCACAAAGTGATGGAGCCAGGCTGGGACCCCCGGCAGGATTCACCCCGTCCCCTGAGTCCCACCACAAACAAGAATTCACTTGATTTCTTTCATTCAGTAGACAGGACCCACCCACACTTTGTGAAAAATCATAAACTCCTTAGGAGTGAGAGATTCTCAGAACTGGAGGGGCATCTGAGACCATGTGATTTAGTTCCTTAATTTTACACAGAGGAAATGGAAGTCTGATCACCTTTGGGCCTTGGACAAATAATACAGAGGCACAGCCAGGATTAGAATCTTGGGCTACTTGTGTCTTCTTCTTTTTTTTTTTTTTAACAAATATTACCTTTATTCAGCTTTATTGAGGTATAAGTGGCAAATACAAATTGCATATAATTAAGGTGTACAATGTGATGATTTGATAAACGTATACAATATGACATGGTTACTACATGCAGCTAATTTATATATACACCACCTCACATGTGGAGAAGGAAATGGCTACTCAGTCTATTACTCTTGCCTGGAGAATTCCGTGGACAGAGGAATCTGGTGGGATACACAGTCCATGGGGTCCGAGCTGGACATGACTGAGTGACTGATCATGTCACCTCACACAGCTACCCTTTTTTTGGTGAGAACAATTAAAATATAAAGTATATACAATGCAGTATTGTTAACTATAGTAACCATGCACTGCATTAGATTTCCAGAACTCGTTCATGCTGCATAACTTAGACTTCATAGACTTGAATACCTTCTTAGGGATTTTCAGGGTTTGGGTGAAAGTCAAGATGTGGAACCAGTTACCTTTTTGGTTTTTACTTCACTTGTCTTGCTGCTGCTACTGCTTAGTTGCTCAGTCGTGTCCGACTCTGTGCAACTCTATGGACTGTAGCCCTCCAGGCTCCTCTGTCCATGGCACTCTCCAGGCAAGAATACTGGAGTGGGTTGCCATGCCCTCCTCCAGGGGATCTTCCCAACCCAGGGATCGAACCAGGGTCTCCTGCATTGCAGACAGATTCTTAATCACTGATCCACCAGTAAGCCCCACTTGTCCTGCTATCCTCTCCCAAATACAGCATTTTTTTATGATCAGTATAACCTTGTCATCTTATGATTAGTCACTAAGCAAAGTCAATTCATTTGTTCAATTCATATTAACCAGGGTTCTCCAGAGAAACAGAACCAACAGCATGGTGATGTTATATCTATACACATGTATATAAATTTATATATATATATATGATCGCCGAAGAATTGATGCTTTTGAACTGTGGTGCTGGAGAAGACTCTTGAGAGTCCCTTGGACTGCACGGAGATCCAACCAGTCCATTCTAAAAGAGATCAATCCTGGGTGTTCATTGGAAGGACTGATGCTAAAGCTGAAACTCCAATACTTTGGCCACCTCATGCGACGAGTTGACTCACTTGAAAAGAGTCTGATGCTAGGAGGATTGGGGGTGGGAAGAGACGGGGACGACAGAGAATGAGATGGCTGGATGGCATCACTGACTCGATGGACATGAGTTTGAGTGAACTCCGGGAGTTGGTGATGGACAGGGAGGCCTGGCGTGCTGTGATTAAAGGGGTCGCAAAGAGTTGGACACAACTGAGTGACTGAACTGAACTGAACTGATACATTTATAAAGGAATTTGTTATAAGGAATTAGCTCATGCAATTTTAGAGGCTGAGAAGTCCTAAGACTGGCAGTCAGCAAGCTAGAGATCACACACACACACACACACACACGCTCTTTTACTCTGTTACAGCCATTGTGATCTGGGGGCTTAGTTGTTACAGCAGCTAATATGACCTTAATCAATACACGGCACTGGGTCTGATTCATTTGAATCCAATTCACCCCAACAACAAGTCACTGAGCATTCATACACAGGGCAGTGGAATCCCAGCCCCTAGAGCTCAGGTCTGATCCCAGGGGTCTGGTTCCCTGCTTCTGGCCTTTCCCAGTGTTCTGTGCTTTGTCTGCCATAACACTCCCCGTGTTTCATCATCAGCATCTATTTACCAGTCCGTCTTGTGAACAGCGAGTGGCTTGAGTGAGGTAACTTGTCTTCACTGTGTTTCTGGCCCTGTGGTGTCAGAGACACAGTGCAGGTTGGTAAACGGTTAATGCTCCACCTGCTGTCATCACATTTTGCCGCTTTAGCCCCAGTTAGTAGAGAAGGGCCACTCCAGGTCCTTTTTGGGTTTCACTGGCTTTTTTCAGAGACACATAGAGGTCTTTTGCCTCACAAGCAAGCCAACTTCATTGAATCTGAAGGGAGATTTCATGCCTCACCCCCGGCATTCCCCTCAATGGGAAAATAAAATATTTGACCATTGTCTCCATTGTCCTCCGACTTTGCTTAGAATTGGGCTGCATTTTGCAGTGTTTCTCCTGCTCAGAAATGATGAATACCCTTTAAACCAACACAGTGTTGTTTGCAAATGAACTTAAAGAGGAACAAAATTGCACAGGGCCGAAGTGGGCTCCAGCAGCAGCTTGGAAAAACGTATTTTTCAAGGTACCGACCAAAAGGAATTTATCCAATTTAATTTTCAGGTAGGTCTATAAAATTAATAAGTATTCTGACTGAAAAGCATAATTAAACCAACGGTGAATGTAAATGAGGAAGGGAAGTATCGTGCTATGACTGGAATGTCGTTTTGCAACCGAATGGCCCATACCAAGAAAACAAATTATTAATGCAGTCTTATTTCTGGAGAATATTCGGGGAAACAAGAAAGCTCTCACTGTTCTGCATAATCATCTTCTTGGGGATGTATGAGCAAAGAACAGCAGGCTCAGCTGGAACAAGAGGTCGTTTTCACAGCGCTGAAGCCAAGGGGGAGCTGCCATTTTTCATTTCCAGGTGGAGACAGTTTACATAAAACTGAAACCCACCTCCCACCTTATGACAGATACTGCTCAAAGCTAGGCCTCCTAGTAACAGAATCTTGATTTTGTTGAAGGGAGGCATTCTGCAAGCTCCAGGGCATGAATCATGACTGGTCTAAGCCATTCAGGTACCCCTTTTTGCCTTTACTGGATACCTGATTTCTCAGCTCACCTTGCAAATAGGAGTGATCATAAGACACTGTCCTAGACACTGTTCTGGAGACATAAGCAGATATCTGCTGGAAAACTGGAAAATAGTCCCTCTTTCATAAAAAAAGAGAAAGAATGATCCTCTCTCAATACCCTGGCTCACCCATCTTAATCTCTTGTTTCTCTCTTGGAAGGCAGCCATAGTGCCTGGAGCTGTGGCAGCCATTTTACAACCATGAGACAACAAACATGAGCATAAAAAACCAATAAGCTAAAGACTGGAGTCCGTACTGGAAGAGATCTGGATCTTTAATGGCATAATTGAGTTGCTGAAACAAACCAGGAGTGTCTGCCTCCAGCCTTCTTGTTAGTGCGATAAGGGATGTTTACATTGTTTAGGCAACTGTTGATTAGAATTCTATTCAGTTCAGTTCAGTCGCTCAGTCGTGTCCGACTCTTTGCGACCCCATGAATCACAGCACGCCAGGCCTCCCTGTCCATCACCAACTCCCGGAGTTCACTCAAACTCATGTCCATTGAGTCGGTGATGCCATCCAGCCATCTCATTCTCTGTCGTCCCCTTCTCCTCCTGCCCCCAATCCCTCCCAGCATCAGAGTCTTTTCCAGTGAGTCAACTCGTCGCATGAGGTGGCCAAAATACTGGAGTTTCAGCTTTAGCATCAGTCCTTCCAATGAACACCCAGGACTGATCTCCTTTAGAATGGACTGGTTGGATCTCCTTGCAGTCCAAGAGACTCTCAAGAGTCTTCTCCAGCACCACAGTTCAAAAGCATCAATTCTTCAGTGATCAGCTTTCTTCACAGTCCAACTCTCACATCCATACATGACTACGGGGAAAACCATAGCCTTGACTAGACGGACCTTGGTTGGCAAAGTAATGTCTCTGCTTTTAATATGCTATCTAGGCTGGTCATAACTTTCCTTCCAAGGAGTAAGCGTCTTTTAATTTCATGGCTGCAATCAGCATCCGCAGTGATTTTGGAGCCCAAAAAAACAAAGTCTGCCACTGTTTCCACTATTTCCCCATCTATTTCCCATGAAGTGATGGGACCAGATGCCATGATCTTTGTTTTCTGAATGTTGAGCTTCAAGCCAACCTTTTCACTCTCCTCTTTCACTTTCATCAAGAGGCTTTTTATTACTTATAGCCAAACAGAATTCTAACTCTTTCAAATTCAATCCCCCTGTAATGTTCCCAGAAGCTATCTCTTCCTCACCAAACTCTGTTCCTTGCCATTTCAGATCTGCTCGTCTTTTCACCTGAGCCTTTGCTTCAGATACTTAACCAGCTTCCCTGCCTCCAATCTCACCCAGACTATCTCCCACTCAGCAGCCTCTGTGCTATAATGTTCCTTCCCAATCTGTGCATCTGACAAATGCTTATTCAACCTTTAGGAGCATTTAGGGCCAAAAATTAATCACCATGTCTTTTGAGAATCCATCTCAGTTTTCCCAGGAAAATTCACAGCTCCCTCCTCCTTTTCCACAGGTGGTACTGTTTCCATGTACATTTCAGAGTCTTCCTTCCCCCTTCTCTCCTTCCTTCCTCAAATAGTCTGTGTACCAGAAAGCACATCCAGTCTTGTCTCTTCCACCACGGTACCTGTATCTCAGTAGAGACCTGTTTGTCCAGGTAGATGGTGGTCAGAGACTACTTCTTACTCCTTTTGTGAACTGAGCATCTAGCACAGCCTTTGGCACCTCCTAAGAACTCCATAAATATTCATGGAAAAAAACTCAGCCTTCAAGGCACAGGAGATAAAGTGGTGACCAGGACAGAATGGCCCCTTCTACGCTTCTGGTTTACCAACTCCAGCTCAAGAGACTCAGTAAACAAATGCAGACATTTAAGCTTGGACAGTGTGGGGGATGCTGCAAAGGGAATTAGCAGATGCTGTGAGGAGTGTAACACAGGATCTAATTTAGAATGTGGAAGGAGAGGTCAGACTAGGGCTCCCTGAGGAAGACACTCATGTATATTAAAACCCTCAAGGCCACGCAAGGGGAAGAAATTGAGTTTTTCCTAAGAGCTGGAAAAGAGGCATTGGGGCTGCAATACAGTGAGGAAGGGAGAAGGGATGGAGGGGTTGCAGGGAGGTGACTAGGGGCCAGGCCACAGGGGCTTGGAAGACTGTGGGAAGGCTTTTTCTTTTTAATATAAAAAGTGAATGTTTTTCATGTTAAAAATGTCCACTTGTGTCACACGTGGTGTATGTTTTAAATAAATTTAGTCCAATAATCCTGACGTACAGAAAACATCGATTATCAAATTATCACATCAATAATACCTTTCCAGCATTTATTCATAATGTTCACGTAGCTTATCTCATTATTGGAATGAATTAGCATCTATTTCTCAGAGGAACTGAAGCACACAAAACATTGGTCGTTCATCTTAAATGTCAGTTTTAAAATAACGAGCTGTGGTGACATTTGGTTTAATATTTTTAAAGTATGTTTATGGTGAGACTTCCCTGGTGGTCCAGTGGTTAAGAATCCGCCTGCCAATTCAGAGGACACAGGTTCGATCCCTGGTCCAGGAATGAAGATCCCACATGCTGTGGGGCAGCTAAGCCTGTGTGCTGCAACTACTGAGCCAGAGCGCCTAGAGCCCGTGCCCCGCCACAAGGGAAGCCACTGCAGTGAGAAGCCTATGCATCACAACGAAAAGTAGTCCCCACTTACTGCAACTAGAGGAAGCCTGAGCGCAGCAGTGAAGACCCAGCACAGCCATGAATAAATAAAGTATTTTATGGTGGGAAGACCACTGAAAGTGAGATCTGGCCTCTTAACACAATTTAAATGTACAGCAGAGGATGGTCGACTACAGGTGCCACGTTGCACGGCAGGTCTCCGGAGCTGCTTCACGTGACTTCACTGAAACCTCGAGCCGCTGATTAGCAACTTCCTGTGTCCTTCCCCCGGAGAAGGCGATGGCACCCACTCCAGTACTCTTGCCTGGAAAATCCCATGGCCGGAGGAGCCTGGTAGGCTGCAGTCCATGGAATCGCGAAGAGTCGGACTCGACTGAGTGACTTCACTTTCACTTTTCACTTTCATGAATTGGAAAAGGAAATGGCAACCCACTCCAGTGTTCTTGCCTGGAGCACCCCAGGGATGGGGGAGCCTGGTGGGCTGCCGTCTATGGGGTCGCACAGAGTCGGACACGACTGAAGCGACTTAGCAGCAGCAGCAGCAGCAGTGTCCTTCCCCACACACCCTGGAACCATCATGCCATTCCTTGAGTCTATGAATTTGCCTCTTTTGATGTCTCTTCTATAAGTGGTCTTTCTGTGATGGGCTTATATTTTACTTAGCACCATATCCTCAGGGTTCATTCATGTGATTGCAGAATTGCACATTGTCCTTCTTTCTTAAGGCTGAACAGTACAGTGATGTTTGCCTATACCACATTTTTCTTTGTTCATCTGTTGAGGGACATCTCGGTTGTTTCCACCTGCAAAGGATTTTTGATGTTTCTCCCAAGTGCAATGGGGAGTGACTGGATAGTTTCAGGAAGATGGGGTGACAGTGATCTAATTTACATTTAAGAGAGTCACTCTGCTGGCTCTGAGGAGAAGTTATTGGAAGGAAACAAGAGTGAAAGTTGAAGGTCAAGTTAAGAGTCTATTTCAGGGAAAGATGACAGCTTGAGTTGGGGAGACCGCATTGGGCTAGGCAGATAGGAGGAAGGTTTGGGAGTCCAATTGACAGGACTCAGTGACAGGTTGAATGGGGAGCTTGGGGAGCAGGTGAGACAGTTTCAGACACGCAGGGCTGTCTCTACCTTCACCCTCCTGCTTGGCTGCCTCCTGACTTCTCTTGGGACATGGAGCCAGGGTCATCCATCTCTGAGTGGCTGCCAGGCTCCTCCTTGCAAACAAACCTGCTTTGTGGGAGCAAGGTCAAAGGGACACCCTTCCTTCTAGAAAAATCAATGAAACTCATAAACCAGAAGAAAAAGTATTAAACCTGCCTGCCTTTCTTTCCACACATCTGTCCATACAGAAAGATGCATGTGGCATTTCCTAGTAATTAAATCATACGGTTGAGAGGCAATGCAAGGGATCATTCAATTCTCCAAAGTCTGTTTCCCAGGGAAGATACATCTCCTCTGCCTCCCACCCCCGCCCCCAGGAGCCAGGTTTGTGCAGAGCACCGCCAGCCTCCCTCTGCAAGCCCTGCTCCTCATGGCTGTGGTTCCTCTGATCCAGCCTCAGTCAGGACTTCCTGTTTTGACCTCTCAGAGCCCCGTACACCTTCGAGTACTTATCACTCTGTATTTAAATAATTAATCGTGTAGGCAGTTGTGCAATGTCCCATTAGGATGGGAGACATGCCTGGTGTGCTCAGGCTGCCTTCAGAGTTAAGACTTATCTAACAGCCCTGAATTAACACACTCCTGGGGCCCACCCAGACATCTGACCACCCCCTGAGTCATCTCATGTCCTTGTGAAGGGCACTCCGAACCCCAGCCAGCACCCTCGCCCACCAATTCAGAGGAAATTCTCCCATCTCAAATCTCTGCTCTGATGCCTACAAGCTTGCTTAGCTGAGCTCGCTACTTCTCTTTTTTCCTGCAGTGAGAACTGTAACTCTCACCACAACATAGTGGTTAAGACCCTGGAGTCAGTGTGGTTCAGGTTCAAATCCCAGCTCTGCCACTTCTCTGCTGTGTGACCTTGGGCAGGTCACTTAACTCCTCTGAATCTGCTCCTACTTTTCTAAATTGAGCCTCAAGAATATGCACGACATAGGATTGCTGTGAAAATTAGATAAGGCTTTTTTTTAATATATAGATTGCCTCAAATTTGGCATTTATTTAATGCCCAATAACTGTTAACTGTTATGATTATGGCTTGTTTATCATCTCATATAACTGTTGCAAAGAAAACACTTTAGTATGTGAAATAGATGCTTAAATGGCACCATTACCAACACCAGGGACAACAATGGCTGGCCCTTGTTGAGTGCTTACTCGATGCCAGACATATTCTCAGTGGTTTACTTACATAAACTCAGCAACCTTGTGAGGTGTTGATAATATCCCTATTTTAATATAACAAAATTGGAACAACTCAATAAACATTAGATAATAGTACCATCAACAAACATTCAGCCAGTACCTGGTATCTGCCACGCACTACACTCAGCACTGAGAATACAAACATTCCCTTCTAGAAACTCACAGACTAGCAGAAGAGGTAAATAAACACATAACTGACTTAAAGTGCTCTGCTCACAGTATGAATAAAATTGTATGCAAATATTGAGTTAATAAGCAATTTTTTCTGAGACGTAGGAGAGAGGATTAAACTAAAAGTATAGAAAAGAACTATGTAAATATGAATGCATGCACAAAAAAAGGAAAATAGTATCATTAGCAGTTAGAAATAGCTCCTCAGCTATCTGACTAGGTAAGAAAGAACATGCCTCAGGTCAAACGGTAAAGAGTCTGCCTGCAATGCAGGAGAGCCAGGTTTGATCCTTGGGTCAGGAAGAGCCCCTGGAGAAGGGAATGGCAGCTGGCTCCAGCATCCTTGCCTGGAGAGTCCCATGGACAGAGGAGCCTGATGGGCTACGGTCTGTGGGATTGCCAAGAGTCAGACGCGACTTAGTAACTAACACCATAAATATTTAATGGACTTGATGGTGATGGGTCCTAACAGGGGAAAATAGAGCAGGATAAGGTGGGAAAGATGAGTCTTAGGAGGGAGAGTGGAATTATTACGTATATACTGTGTTATATTCACAGCAAAGCACCTCAGATTGGGGATCCTAAACCGCAGTTATTTCCCACGGTCTGGAGGCCAAAAGTCCAAAATCAAGGTGTCGGCAGCGTTGCTTTCTCCTGAGGCCTCTCTCATTGGCTTGTGGATGGTGGCCCTTTGCTTCTCCATCACATGTCTCCTGAGGTCTCTTCTGGTGCCTTAATCTTTTCTTATAAGGACACCAGTCAGACTGGATTAGGCCGGCCCCACCCTAACAGCCTCATTCTAACTGCATTCATCTCTGAACACAGTCGCATGCTGAGGGCCTGCGGGTTAGAATGTCAGTCTATGAATCTGAGTCTATGCCATGCAGTCTGTGACAGGTTAGGGAAGGCCTCATTCATATGATTACATGTGATGGGAACTTGAGGGAAGTGAGGAGTCATGTGGACACTGGGAAGCGTCTTCCAGCAGAGTCACAGCAAGGGTTGGCTTTGGGTAGGAACTGACCGGGTGACTTTGAAGAACAGGAGACAAGAGCAACTCAAGCTGACTGAGCAATGAGGTCAGAGAGACCGCCAGGGAGGATGAGTCTTATAGTCTGTGCTTAAAACATGCATTTTATTCTTGGTGCAATGGAAGGGATTTTGGAGAGTTTTGAACAAAAGGGTGATACAGATTGCATCACTCTTGCTTTTAGAAGATTACTCTGGTTGCCATGCTGAGAGCAGAATTCAGGGAGGCAAAGGAAGAGAAAGAGAACTGGTTATGAAGCTGTTGCCAGAATCTGGGCAAGGGATAAAGGTGCCCTGAGCCAAGGTGTCAGTCCCGTAGTAGGTGGCAGGTAGCCAGGTAGAATAGGAAGGTTTTGAAAGTAGAGCTGAGAGGACTTGCTGATTGGTTGGATGTGGGTCAAAGGAAAGGAAGAGACAAGGAGACCCACGTGTTTTGCCTGGACCACCAGAAGGATGGAGCCTTGTTTTCGGTGATGGGAGAGGCTACAGTTAGACAGGTGGGAAGCAGGTAGATTGGAACCCATTTGACCACTTGGTGTGAGCTGCCAACAAGGCACCTGCAGAGCTCCTGAAGGAATTTTGGCAGAGACATCCAGATTTGGAAGCAGAAACTTGAGAACCATTAATGTATATACATCTTGGCCACCTGATGCAAAGAGCTGACTCATTGGAAAGATTGAGGGCAAGAGGAGAAGGAGATGACAGAGGATGAGATGGTGGGATGGCATCACCGACTCTATGGACATGAGTTTGAGTAAACTCCAGGAGATAGTGAAGGATAGGGAAGCCTGGCATGTTGCAGTCCATGGGGTCGCAAAGAACTGGACATGACTTAAGACTTAGCGACTGGACGGCAACAATGTACAAACAAACACTCTGAAACCCTTGAGACTAGAAGATACCGTGGACTGGATGAAGTCAGACAAAGAAGAAAAAAGCTCTGAGGAATTGCTCCCTGGACCACTGCAGTGCTAAAAGCAGAGGCTTCTTGCCAGGAAGGCCATGAACTCAGAAGGGGAAAATAAAATGCATCTTCATTTCCACTGACTCCTAACTGAAATTTGATGTGCCCCTCAATTATGAATGAGGGAAAAAAACACAGCAGCGTTAAGTATTAGTGACCATGTTGCCAATAGGAATCACAGCTAATTATCATGTTACTAGTGTTACCAATATTTCAAAATATCATTCACACTTATCACTATTTAAAAATTAGGAAATCTTTAGACTTGCCACTGAATCTTTTCCTTTAATGTGTTAGTAAAGAAGCCCATATTTTACCATTTCACACATTTGTTTCATTAAATATTTTGGTAACTATTTTTAAATGAAATTAGTTTGTTTGCAAAGGCAATGCATTTTATGGATTTTTTTTAATCATTATTCTGCAAAGATATCCACAAGCTTTGTCTGCCTGCCAAAGAGGTCCAAGCCTCCAAAAAAAAAAAAAGGCTCAGTTTTCTGGTTTAATGGCTGAAGAATCAACAAAGAAAATTGAAGAGGAGCCAGGCCCAGAATGATTCTGCAAACCTGGTCCTTCTCCCTGCCTCCGCCCTCCCTCCCTGATGACCACATCCTATTTATCTGGCCCTTGTGTTCAGTGCAACTTTGATTCTAAAATGAGCAAGCCAGAGCCTCTTCTCCCAATGACCCTGTTTTCCAGAAAGGGCACAAGTACCCAAACAGACATTATACTCATCAGACACTCTTGCAACTTACAAATGATACTCAGGCGCTCTGTGCAAGCTCCCAAGACTATACTTTATAGCTTTCAAATGCAGGTTTTTACTGCCAGGGAGCAGAGAATTGACACTGTCATTGTATTCTTTTGTGGCTTACTTTCTTCTAGAAGTGTTCAGCTCAGAGAGATCTCTTTGGAGAGAGTAGTCTATCTGTGCTAATTTCGTCACAGGAGTAAGTCGCTTAAAGAACACCTCCTGCCTCGTGGGGCCGCTCAGGGTAAGAAGCTCCTGTCCTCTGGTGACGCCTCTGTTTCCTCCTCACTCACTTAAGTCCCTCCCCGGCCCAGGCTGGAATTAGGGATGGGGGAGGGGACAACAGCAAGAGCTATTTTCATTGTTCTTTTGCAGATTTTCTATCCAGACCCTCATGGGTGCCATTTACTCCGCTCCACCTCTGAAAATAGAAGCACCAGAATGTTCAGATCCACATTTGGGGCCCTGTAGCTGGAGGCCTTCTATCTCACTGATGCCATTTTTGGGGCTAACAAATGGCTGAGTAGATTTTCCTGGCTCACACCCGCTGTCTTGAAGCAGCAATCAGGCGGGGAGGGACATCTCAGAGCGTCATCTGCACCACAAGAGGAAACCAAGACCATCAGAGAGCAACATCCTGACTGTCCGGCTAGGTGTGTGCTAGGTGTGTGCTCAGTTGCTTCAGGTGTGTCTGACTCTACACGTGACTGGAGCCTACCAGGCTCCTCTGTCCAAGCAAGAAAACTGGAGTTGGTTGCCATGCCCTCCTTCAGGGAATCTTCCTGACCCAAAAATGGAATCCATATCTGTTCTGTCTCCTGCATTGGCAGGCAGGTTCTTTATCCATAGCACCACTTGGGAAGCCCCCTACTGCTGGGAGACATCTACATATCTCATTTCCGTGGCTTGCAAAGGAAATACAGAAAAGAGTTTACTGCAAATATATATATATATATATATGTCTATTGAGAATCTAGAAGACATGCTGGGCCAGCTTTGTTTTCTTCCATTGTTAAAATGGGGCAGATGCCTCAACTGCGTGAAAGAATGTGTGTGTGAGGAGTGGGATGTATGAATTTGCCTTAGTTGGGAGAAGACTGTCTCATTTTGGAGAAAATATCTTGGTAAATATTTTAGATATAAAGGGCAAGGGTGGAAGGCATGAGACTACAGAATCTCCAGTGATGGAAGACTTGGCTCAACTGCTTGGTTTAGAAACAGACAATACATAGAAAAGAATAGACATACCCTTTAATAAACAATGGGAACTTTCTTTTAACAACATACAATAGAGTGGGAAAGGCTTTTCTAACCATCTATCTATTCAACAAACATCTTTAAGTGGTAGGCACTGCTCTAGGTGCAAGGATCCGTGCTTCTGTCTTCAGATGACTTTCCATGAATATAAATGAAGAAATAAGGTGTAAAAATAAGGCAGCAAGAGGGGCTTCCCTGATGGCCCAGTGGTAAAAAATCTGCCTGCCAATGCAGGAGATACAGGTTCAATCCCTGATCTGGGAAGCTTTCACATACCACGGAGCATCTAAGCTCGTGTGCCACAACTACTGAGTCTGTGCTCTAGAGCCCAGGAGCTCCAAACTACTGAGCCCACGAGCTGCAGCTACTGAGTCTGCACACCTTAGAGCCCATGCTCTGCAGCAAGAGAAGCCACCACAGTGAGAAGCCCGAGCGTTGGAGCAAAGAGTAGCCCCCACTCGCCGCAACTAGAAAAACGCCCAATTGCAGCAATAAAGATCCAGTGCAACCAAAAAAAATAAAACCAAAAAGGCTGGTGGTATTAGTAAAATTCAATCATTCTTTTCTCTGCTTCCCTAGAATAAGACAGGGCATTGTGATCAGCTGTGGATGAGCAGGCAGTCCTAATGCCTGGGGACAGCTTGTCACACTGCGTGTGAGGTTTCTACCAGCGTCTGATGGCTGGAGGCCAGGGATACCGTTAAACATCCTACTATGTGTACAACAGCCCCCCACAGCAAAGAACTATCTGGCTGAGATGTCAGTAGTGTGGAATCTGAGAAGCCCTGCTGTGCAACGAGTTGGCAATGTGCACTCCCGTGTCCACTCTTACTCACACACGCATCCTTTAAACCAATATTTGTTGAAACCACACTATGTGCCCAACACTCTGCTGCATGTCAGAAAGGCAGCAGTGACCAAGAGATGATCCTTACTCTTATGGAGAGTATTTGTAAGATGAGGAGGAAAAAGTAACTCCACAAATAATTACTTAACAGTTATGGTGCAGGACACCAAACAGTACATGGTCCAGTGTGGGAGCCAGGGAAGACTGCTCTAAGGATGTGGCATCTGAGCTGATGCTGGAAGGATCTGGCAGGATTTAGCCTATGACCTTGGTATTCTAATGGTTGTGTGTTGGGCCACTGGGTTCAGCAGTTCCCTGGCATGACTGCTTGTAAAATCAGAAAGAGATGGAACAGCATGGCAGATAGGAACATGGATTCTGAAGCCAAATTGCCTTGGTTTGTACCCACCGTGGGTGACTTCTCTGCCTCAGCTTTCTCATCTGTAAAATGGGGATGAAAATAGCACCTACTAAAGCATCCACCTGCAATGTGGGAGAGCCAGGTTCAATCCCTGAGTCAGGAAGATCCCCTGGAGAAGGAAATGGCAGCCCACTCCAGTACTCTTGCCTGGAAATTCCCATGGACGGAGGAACCTGGGAGGCTGCAGTCCATGGGGTCGCAAAGAGTCAAACACGACTGAGCGACTTCACTTTCCTTTTTTGTTGGTTCCCGGTGAAGATCAAATGAGTGAAATAAAATCATTGAATAATGGGAAACACTCATAAACTCTACATAAGCATTGGTGATTATTGGAGTTAATATTGTTATTTGGAATAATATTGTTAATTGTTATTTGGATCAGATCTTCTCCACTGAAATCTGTCCCACTTCTCTGGGAAATGGTGAGAAAGCACATGCCTCAAATGGACTAACCACTCAAGTACTTACTTGCTTACATTTTCTATGTAATCCCATCATTTTGAAGTGAATTTTCAAAGAAAGTGACCATCTTTCTTCAATAGCAACAGCACCTAAGACTGGGAATGGGGCCTACATTCTTCTGAGAAAAGTGAACAGTTAGTGTTTGACCTGCAGGGGGCAGAATGTCAAAGATGCAAAATCCAATTGCTCTCCACTGGTAGGATTTTTTACTTACTTTCATAATCTTGATTCTTTAAATCCCAAAGAATCCCAAATTCTTTGGATAAACACATCCACATTTTCCCTTCTATGAAGCTTCTATTCCATAAAAAGGAGTGACATGTTATTTTTATAGCAGGTACTAAAATACTCTTTAGGGGATCCTATCATTTTTGGAAAAACATTTTGATAAGCTTTAACTGTAGAAGGACAATTTTAAAAAGAGAGATAGATGACCAAGCTTGTACACAAGACATTTCGAGTTGGGAAAACTGAGAGAGAGAGAAGAAATGGGAAAAATCACAGAAGAAATCCTGAAGAGAATCCAGGAATGGCCAATTAAAAAAATCAGATAGGCATAACTTAAGGATTTTTTAGATCACATGTGCCTGAAAGTCAATTTTCAAGTTGTGTGCTGGGTATAAATCATCCATCACCTTAAACTTTCTTTTTAGATGTCTACACACCATATAAACATCTTTTGTGAATTGTGGGTTCAGTTCAGTTCAGTCGCTCAGTCATGTCCAACTCTCCACGACCCCATGAATCACAGCACGCCAGGCCTCGGAAAAGTTTCTAGCGTCCATATCTGCAGAGTCATCCTCAGAGTGAGACTGTGATGAGATTAACAGGTAAGTAGAGGTAACTTCCCTGGTGGCTCAGATGGTAAGGAATCTTCCTGCAATGGGGGAGACCCAGGTTTGATCCCTGGGTCGGGAAAATCCCTTGGAGTAGGGAATGGCTACCCACTCCAGTATTCTTGCCTGGAGAATTCCATGGACAGAGGAGCCTGGTGGGCTACAATCCATGGAGTTGCAGAGTCAAACACAACTGAACCATTAACACTGTCACTCACTTTCAAAGATAAGCTAAGAATATATGACCCTGGAATCCGCAGAAATCTTGGAGTGGAGGTTGCATTTTCCAGTTGAGTGTGGGAACAGGTTGGGCTTCGGGGTGGGAGTGGGGGTTTGTCTCAATAGTAAGAAAACAGGGCAGGGTGTTCTCAGATGAATTGTGAGTCACATGCCCCTTTCCTTTGTAACGTTTCACACTGCAATACATGGATCACAGGAGGAAATGGTTTATGGACCATTCGTATGATTCTTTGGGGCAGTCAGACATAAAAGACAATAAAAGAAGACATTAGGTGCTCAAAACAAAGTAAGTGAAAGCATAAAAATCTCAACCTAAAAACTTAGAGCCTAACTAACTTAAAAAAAAAATTCCTGCTAACTGAAACAAAGAAATCAATATAAAAGGCAAGAATGCACTGGCTGTACTGATTTAAGATTCACTTTCCTTTCTATATAAATAAGGTATTATTTACTTATTTTTAGCGTTATTTTTTAAACACTTGTATATTTATATGGCTGCTCTGGTTCTCAGTTGCAGCATGCAGGATCTTTGGTTGCAGCACGTGGGATCTAGTTTCCTGGCCAGGGATCGAACCCGGGCCCCCTGTACTGGGAGCTCAGAGTCTTAGTCACTGGACTGCCAGGGAAGTTCCTAAAAAGATATATTGGGAGAATGGCATTGAAACATGTATATTATCACATGTGAAACGAATCGCCAGTCCAGGTTCGATGCATGATACAAGATGCTCGGGGCTGGTGCACTGGGATGACCCAGAGGGATGGGATGGGGAGGGAGATGGGAGTGGGGTTCAGGATGGGGAATGCATGTAGACCCGGGGCGGATTCATGTCAGCATATGGCAAAACTAATACAATATTGTAAAGTTAAAAAATATTATAAGCACTTAGTCTTGTCTGAGGGTGTCTTGTTTTGCCTGGGCTCATCACCCTGTAGTTGACGTCTTTCTGAGATGAGAAGAGATAGAAACAAGAAGAAGCTGCAGGGATCCCTTGTTTCCTTGAGCATCATTTCACCGCACTTCCCAGATGGCTTGTTTATTTGTTTTGTAAACTGAAAGTTTGTGGCAATCCTGCATTGAGCAAGTCTATTGGCACCATTTGCTCAACAGCGTTTGCTCGCTTCACATCTCTGGGTCACAGGTTGGTAATTCTCAAAGCAGTTCAAGCTTTTTTGTTATTATTATCTTTGTTGTAGTAACCTGTGATCTGTGATCTTATTATAATTCACTGAAGGCTCAGGTGATGGTTAGCACTTTTTAGCAATAAAGTATTTTTTAATTAAGGCATGTACATGGGATTTTTTTTTTTTGGAGAACGCAATGGCAACCCACTCCAGTGTTCTTGCCTGGAGAATCCCAGGGACGGGGGAGCCTGGTGGGCTGCTGTCTATGGGGTCTTTCAGAGTCGGACACGACTGAAGCAACTTAGCAGCAGCAGCAGCAGCAGCATGGGGCTATTTTAGACCTAATGCTTTCCCACACTTAATAGACTACAGTATAGTGGGAACATGACTTTGGTATGTGCTGGGAAACCAAAAAATTCATGTGACTCAATTTATTGAAATACTTACTTTATTACATTTGTCTGGAACTGCATCCACCGTATCTCCAAGGTATGCCCGAACCCCAATTTAAAAATGAGGCGCTTTCAAGTGTTCAATATGATTCAATTCAACCAGAAAATTCTGGACTCAGCAAAACTGTATAGAAAGAGCATGGATGATTCATTCTGGCAGAGCTGCATTGGACTTCGAGTTTTGTGTGACCACAGGCAAGCTGCTAACCCTCTTGCTCTTGGAGACTCATTGTCTTCCACCGTCACGTGGGTGGAATGGTACCCACCTTGCAGGCTACTAGGAACATAAAATGAGACCAAGAGGGGTGTGTGTATGTGTCTCCAGGTGATTCTCATTATTTGCAAGAGTCAAGTGCCATAAAGTTGTAAGGAAACCGATTCAGTGAACACTGAACCGTTGCCGTTAGGGGAAACAGATTAGGGTCCTGTGAGACTCTGGTCACGGCATTTTCATCAAACCATCAATGTATCCTTTTGTTTTCAGTGTGTGTATTTAAAAACACTTTAATATTAATGGTGATCCAATAATGCTGCTCTCAGGGCCGACAGCACTGTGACCCCAGCGTGTAATCCAGCCATTCTCTCCATAAGGCGCATCCATACCTTCTTGCTCACCAGACAGCACCCCAGCTCGACACATGGGGATCACTGTAAACAGTAAAATCCCCAATAAAAAGTGCAAAGCTGCAAACAGCAGTGGTGCTAAACAGGCTTCAAAAAGAGCACTTGCTTACAGTATAAGAACTGAAACGACAAAACCTGGCTGTTTCGTCAAAGCTGTGTACATCAGCTGGAATATGCACATGGAGTGACTGGAACTTTTTGCAACTCTGTGCATGGCTGTGAAGGATCACCAAAGTATTGCAAGTTTTGATTTGGGGATGACGGGTACATTGTCTTGGACAGCAAGATCAAACCAGTCAATCTTGAAGGAAATCAACCCTGAATATTCATTGGAAGGACTGATGTTGAAGCTGAAGCTCCAATCCTTAGGCCATCTGACGCGAAGAAACAACTCATTGGAAAAGACCCTGATGCTGGGAAAGATTGAGGGCAAGAGGAGAAGGGGACGACGGAGGATGAGATGGTTGAATGGCATCACTGACTCAATGGACGTGCGTTTGAAGAAACTCCGAGGGATGGTGAGGGACAGGGAAGCCTGACGTGCTGCAGTTCATGCGGCTGCGAAGAGTCAAACACGACTTTGCCAGTGAACAACAAGTAAGTTGCAGCGAGTAAGCAAATTTGCAGATACAGAATATGGAAATAATGAGATTGTGTTGAAATAGGGTGTACTTAGAACTGAATAAATGCTTAGTTTCCCTCTTTCTGTTTTCTCAATAATATGCTAGACATGACTGGGAAACCAAGGAAATTTGAGACAAGCATGTACAATCCCAGGTTGTCAACAGTGGAAAACAAACAAAGAAACAAACAAACACCAACAGCAGCTGAAAATTAATTAAGATGAGAATTATAAGCAGCCCCTCACAACCTGAGGGGTGCCACAGGAAGTGTGTGGTTAACGGCCACCTGCCTGATTTGGGCAGTAAGGACTGCAGCTGGAATGCAGGCAGGTCTTAGCATAAGCCTTGCCTCCCTCCTCTGAGAAATGAGGCCCCGGATAAACAGAACATCAGCAGTTCTTCTTACGGCTTCTAGAGTGGAATTTGTCTCACTGGTCAGAGGCAGAGCTCTCTCACCAGCTTTGTGACCTGAGGCATAGGGCTTAACTTCTTTGAACCCTGGGAGCTATGTGGGTGAAAGTTGCTCAGTTGTGTTCAACTCTTTGTGACCCCGTGGTCAATACAGTCCATGGAGTTCTCTAGGCCAGAATACTGGAGCAGGTAGCCTTTTCCTTCTCCAGAGGATCTTCCCAACCCAGGAATCGAACCCAGGTCTCCTTCATTGCAGGTAGATTCTTTACCAGCTGAGCCACCAGGGAAGCCCTGGGAGCTATAACTTAGATGTTAAATTCCACTCTCCATCCAAAGGAATGCCCCATGATCTTTTGGAAAAGCACTGATGGATCAGGAGGGGATCTTGTTTCCTGAACATTGAAATCATCAGAGAAAGGATTTGGAAGAGATCCTGTGAACGGCTGTATCGGCAGCGGACATATGAGTGTTTTCTGTGACCAGTCCCTAACACACAGATACTGTTAGGGACTGAATATTTGTGTCCCCTCAAAATTCATAAGGTGACACCTAACCCCCAAAGTGATGGCATCAGGAGGTGAGGCCCTTGGGAGGTGATTGCGTTATGAGCATGGAGCCCTTATGAATAAGATTAGTGTCCTTATAATAAGGACCCCAGGGGGTGCTATGGTAAAGAATCCACCTGACAATACAGGAAATGTAAGAAATGTGGGTTCGATGATGTCCTGGAGTAAGAAACGGCACCCCACTCCAGTATTCTTGTTTGGGAAATCCCATGGACAGAGGAGCCTGGTGGGCTACAGTCCATGGGGCCACAGAGTTGGCCACGACTGAGAGACTGAGCACGCTGAGCATACAATAATGACCCCAGGGAGCTCCCTCCCTGTTACAGCAGCCTGAGCAGACAATGACAGGCACTTGGTTTTCTTCTCTGTGAAGCAGAGGTAATAATAAGATCGACTGCAGGTCCTTTGTGGAGTTGTCAGTCATTACGCGGAAAGCACCGGAAACAAGGCTCTGGAGGATCTCAGCAAACACCAGTCACTAGCAATAGTCATAACCACAGTGGCGGTAAAAGCAATGTGAGAGTGTTGTTCCCTTCCTTCCCAAGCCTCAGCTCATGCCCCAGGTCTGGAAACAGCCACCTGTAGCTGGCTAAAACTCCAGAAAAAAAGGTTCTAATTCCTGAGCCCCTTCCATGAGCCAGGAGCCAGGCCAGCTCTTTGCAAGCATGATCTCATAACATTTGCTTTTTTCGCAAGGCTTTCTCAACTGCAGCCCTGTTGACATCAGGGCCAAATATTGCTTTTCTGAGGACCTGTC